>NW_016157196.1:0-11170 GCF_001687245.7 Rhagoletis zephyria
AAAATTAATATACCCTTGTGCACAAGTGCGCTCGGGTATAAAAACTGAAGATAAAAACTGTAGCATCATAGTAAAATGATTTAGATTAAAATCAAAACTTTCCACTGAAGCCCCGTTGGTGTGAAGCGCGTCAAAATTGCGTGAGATGAAAATGCTCCGTACGATAAGAACGCAAAAAGCCGAATTATAATTTAAATTAAATAGCAAAACAATTCAATTGTGAAATTAATCGTGATAACAAATGCTCGATTAAAAAAAGAAGGGAGGAAACAACACTGAATAAAGTCAAACGCCGGCGGCACGCGGCAACAAAAGAACCTAGCGAAACCGTAGAAAAAACAGCAAGCGGCAAAAAGTGCAACCCTCAGCGTAAGCAAAATTGATTTTCGGCAAACCCAAACATCATTCGAGTGTCTGTCTGTCTGCTCTGTTAAAATAAAGTACCAGTAAAGAGAAAAAAGTGGCAAACAATAAACGCCAACAACAATGCGCGTCCATACAAAGTTAATGCGCTGATTACACCAACGGATTACCAGCCGCCAAGCTGTTTATAGCACAACCAGTCTGACCACTTAACACCACAAGCGGGTTCGCATGCATATCGAGATCTCGCTCGTCAAAAGGCCTTCCCACACAGATTTGTGCGGTAATTGCTTGTTAAGTGAACGCGTTGAGTGTCGATTATCCTGCGACGCGTTGGTAAATGTTTCCTTCTGACGCGGCAAGTGAACGATGTGAGGGTTAAATAGGCAGGCTGGCGAAATGCAAAACATATTTGAAACACCATGCAAGGCATTCAAAGGACTTTCAGGTTGAGCGGTGGGGTTTGTAAAGTCAACGAGCATCACCAAAGTCAAAGTGGCTTAAGCATTTTCTCAGTGATACCCACACAAATCTACTTGCATGCTTGCAGACAGTCAAGCTTGGCTGAGTGCACACATTCGTTGGGCGCGTTGACAAAGTGGGCGGACAGCTGCCGGGGATTTTGAATGCGAGTTCGACTTCGAGTGGAGGTCCACGCAGTTGACAGTGACAGTAGTTGATCTTATTATGCTGCGCTTCGTTGAATGGGAAAAGTTCTGGTTGGCATTGAGCGTCGCTGTGAAGTGGTGGCAAAACATTCGCACTGTTAAGTGGGCGGGTGCATTACGTACTACCTACACACACATGCGTGGTTATGTTCGTGCGGAGGTGTGTGTATTTTTTTTGTTGTGAAAATTACAAGGACGAGCACTGAAGGCGAGATAATAAAGCTTGGCGTTTGGCATTGTGTTTCGCGTGTTATCAGCTCAGCTGCAGATCCTGGCGTTCTTACATCCAACACTAAACTGAGAGTTTCGCTGCGTTTATACTAAAGTCCATGCATAAAAAAAGGAGCAGAGTAGCATCGTTGTTGTTATGTTAAGGTTTCTTGCTAATACACTTTGAGAAATGCCATGAAATGACAAGGTTCAAATGTAACAACATTTCACCTTTTTTCAGTTCAGTTCAAGTAATGGATTGTAACACTATGCACTATGTACCGAAAATAAGTCTCCCTCTTCTTCTTATTTGGCGCTGTATCCGTCTAAACGGTTTTGGCCGAGTTCAATAAAGCACGCCAGTCGTTTCTCTTCTGTACCAACTGACGCCAATTGGAAATGCCAAGTCCTAAAAAAGCTGAGCACCAAACAAATAATGAGTAATGAGTATTAGTTTTGACATATCTTTAAACTCATCGTTAAATTTTACTCGGACAGTATACCTGCAAAATGGACCCTCCATTCCCATCCCAACGGTCGGTGAGCTGTCAAGATACCAATTTGTTCAAGATTAGTTTCCAGGTACTCAGAGATGCTTCCACCGAAAGAAAGATCATGGCTGTCTGACTACTTTTCCGTAAACCGTGCGCGAGGCTTAGACCCTGATTGTGCACTATCATAGTCGACGTTTGCCACCCTGAGCAGTGTCACACAATAGAACAGTCAATATATTCTTTTCTTAATATCAGACCCGGCCGTGTAAACTTTATGTAGCCGCTCCTTGCAGCTTTGGATTGTCACAAGAGAAAATCCAGGCCCGGTGCTAAATATGTGCCGCGTTCCTTCTTCCCCACCAAAAAAATAAATATATTTTTATACAATTTTGTAGTCAAATTCATCAACTTAGCAGATAGTTTTATCTTCAAACTTAATACCAGTTTAATCAGCATCTATTTGTAGTATTTAGTAGGGACTAGTTATGATGCCTCGAAGTCCACGGGCGCAATATGTATTCACATTAAACACGATGTTCATAGCCAGAGTGGAATTGATCCGAAGTACCCTACGGATTCTTATAATGGCCGTCCTATGTATCAACTTCTAGCTGATATAGTCTTCTGTAGCGCTTTCCGTTCTGTTATAGGTTAATACGCTACCATAGACCTAGAAATTAATTTTAAGAGAGAGGTCTCATTTCTTAATATATTCTAAGCGAATAGTCTTTCTGCATCAACGTAAAAGAAACTTTAGCCTTTTCACTACTTTCTTGAGCTCAGGCTACCACTGAAGCTTTCTATGTATTTATTTAGAGAAGCGACGGGCAGAGAGAGCTCTTACTCTGTACGCTCCTATACAAAATGTATAGAAAGCTTAAAAGAGCTTTTCCCGCGGGCAAGGTAGTGCACATCACCGATTGAGAATGCCTTGCCGCGTATAGACCTTTTTTAAGTTTTCTATACATTTTTATGAACATGGAGAGGTTAAAATCTCTCTCTTCCCATTGTGGGCTACGATCACAATCCAAATGAGGTGAAATAGAAAGCCATTTTATGAGGTGTTTCTGCATTCTCTACTGTAAACGGTTATGACTTACAACCTATCTACTAGGGGTTACTTCGTCTGGACCTTGTAGAAATCTTCCTCGATTCTTTGAGCAGTCCCGAATCCAAAAGTCTTTTGCAACTTAGTAGTAATGACGACTGGGGTCACAGACTTGAAAACCTGGAGAGTTTATCGTCCTTTTTTAGTCAGTGTGACTTCAGCTGAATCAAAAGTTGGCTGGCGACCCTCCCCGTTGACAGCGATTAATTTAAAACCTGTTTACACTAGGCGACTTTTGCTTTCAACTAAAAGTTGTGTGTAAGGTCGCCTTAGTATACACACTTTTATCTTACTTGCAACTCAATGCGGTGCAGCAGATAATCCCACTTGATCTAACCGGTGGCTAAAGGTCGCTTTACGTAGAAGCTTAAGGAAGCGGGTAAGCTTCCAACACTTCCACATTTTCGCAGTAACTTATCTATAAATTCTTCTTAACTCTTCTCATTTTGTGCTTGTAGAATCCTTGTTTTATGAAACTCACAACCAGACTATTTTAAATACTCATCTGCTCAATGTATAAAAAAAAAATTTTAAAACTTGCTTAAAAGCACATTCGCTTGCAGCAGTGAAAATTTTTGCAAGTTCTCCTTACGAGCTTTTGGAAAGGTTCGAGTTCTCATCAGATGCCTGCAGGAGAGCTGAATACAGATTTATCAATTGCTAAATTTTTCACTTTTGTTTATGTTTAATTGCGATCCGAATTCCTAAACAATCACTATACACTTTGAAATTATTCTCCATGTACTGTGTAGCCCTTCACACCCTCTTCAAAAACTGATGCAAGCATGTTACACATATAAATTAAACTTCGAGATTTGGGTTAAGCTACAAATACATTTGTATGTAGTACTATACAAAACTCAGCCACAAAAGTCCGTTGAAACTTTAGTTACATAGATAATTTTGATGCTTGGCATGTGTTTTTGGTTAAAAGGACACGCAAAGTACAGCGCCATTTTTTTGCATATCCTCTCAAAAAGCGGGATAAATTCCTACAGTGAAGCATAAAATGGATTTACATACGTATTAGCATGACACTTATGGCTGTCATTTTAAATTCATGCCTTTATACATATATATATATATACGTACATATATACTGAATAGGTATGTATGTATGTAAGGTACATACATATGTACATTTCCAATAACCACCGAAATAGTTAAGCTTATTGATTAATATAGTTAAATAATCAAAAACTAAAGCATATTTGGTTGATTGGTGGTGGATGTTAACCAAAAGCTTAAACAGACGGCAGCGTTGATCCGGATCAACTCGGGAATTAACTGCAGTTGATCCGGATTAAGTACGAGTTAGTCCAATCAATGGACTATGGAGTTAGTTTCAATCAATGGACTTCCAGAAACAAGTGTCATAAAATATAAATCAAGTATTTGAACCATTTAAGCCTCAAAATATTTTTTTGTTTCAAGAGTGTGCCACTAAATTTAAAAAAATAAATAAATAAATGGCAGCATGCAGAATATCTGCGCGTCTATTTTGTAGTTTTCGAAATTTTACGATTTTTTAATTTTAATAATTTAAGATACTTCAAAATGTTAAAATTAAACGGTGAAAATGTTCTTCTGGCCAAATGAACGAATCTAGTGTAATAAAACTAGTATATCACCAAATACAAAAATATATTTATAATAATAGACTAGTAAACCCGCATGGCGTTAAAACACCCTAAACTAAATTTCAAATACCAAAAAATTATTCCAAATATTAGAGTTACAAGCGATCTGAGCGCAATATTTCATCTAATTACGTGGAGACGTTACTGAGTGAAGAGAGAACCCTAATAGTGTCGGTTTTTAATTTAATCAAATTTAATATCACCCTGTACCGATAAAAAAGTTCTAACATCCAAAAATAAACCTTATCGGTCGTATTAAGGCCAAATATTTTAATTTGACCCCTCATTTGTGAAATTCGAAAGAACAGTGCAAATCCAATGACCTTCCAAAAAAATTCCTTCTCGTATAATTTACTATACACTTAGTTAGATCGATATGAATTTCGAAAAGGTGGAGCTTATCAAAGATACTTTAAAACAAATGACACTTATAATGGATTATTTTTAATTTTATCTTTTTATGCATGTGGCAACCCCCTTAAATATAGTTCAGAAATACATCCTTTTCAAACCCATTTCGATTGATATGTAATCGTTTGTAAAAAACTCCAACTTGAATGCCACTTTTGAAACATGTGGCAACTCTATTCAAACATTCTAAATGTTTAAACTAAAGATTTTTCGCTTGACACCTGTATTTTCATATTTCAAATAACTTGTGTATATGTTAATAAAACTGGACTTCTCAAACAATTGGCAACGCTCTTCAAGTTAGCTTCAATCTAAAACCTTCTTAAATATTCTTCGTCTGACATTGTGGTACATATTTTAATTAACTGATAAGTTCAGTTTAATTTAATTTATTAAATATATGCCAAGCAACCTCCTAAATATAATCAGAAATAAAGTCTTTTCAAAACCATTTTGATTGATACCAATATTTTAATAATTCATTTGACTTATTAACGGGTGGAAATTTTTTTAAATCCAACGAACTGTGCAGATCTGATGACCCGGACAAAAAAAACGAACGTTAGTGTTTGGCCGAGCTTCTCCTCCGATTTGTAGCGTGCGACTTGATGTTGTCGCACAAAAGGGAAGGGCCGCCGACTCCGAACGGCGATTGCATTTTTATGAGAAGCTGTTTTTCATGGCGTAAATACACTCGGAGGTTCGCCATTGCCTGCCGTGGGGCCACCGCTGTTAAAAAAAAACTTTTTTCTATATTTTTTTTTGCGATATTGCTTTGACCTGGACTTGAATCCAGGCCCTGCCAAGTGGAAGCGCGCACTGCTTACCACTGCACCACAGCAGCCGCTGTTACATTGAGTAAAAGATATGACTTTGATTTGAAAAACTAAAATTCCATTTTTTACAATTTTTCTTGACACACTCGAAATTCATTCTAAAACTGTTATAATATACATGGAAGAAGTAAGATCTTATTTCATAAAAGCATATTTTTTCATTACTGTCTCTACTATACTAAGTTGTTATTGTAATCAAAAAGTAAAAAGCAATGAGCAATTTAATAAAAAAAGCAAATAGGTACCTACATAACAATTAATAGAAATTTCATACAGCGAAAGTGAACGAAAATCCTTAAGGCACTTTAACTTAACTCATTAAGAATTATTGCAGTGCTCATTTTCCATAACACCGCCATATTAAATTGATTTCTTGTTAAATTAAAAACCATCTTCACTCAGCTTACTCCCATTCAAAGCAACGCATTCGAATCCGCTGAGTATTAGCTTATCGCGATGAAACGATTTCAACATTCAATTAATATAAACTCTACCAGCTATCCTGTCTCCACCAAATCCCTCAAAGTACGAGTATTAGCCCATACTCAAACTGTTTTTTATCTGGCAGCGGCACTCGCTGAGGGCTTTCATTCGTCTTTCGTCATTGAAATGCCACATAAAAGCACAAACAAATATACAAACACACACGTTTATAAATAAAAGTCGAGTGGCGATGAGGAATAATTGTGCCATTTTCAATTAACGTCTGATGTTGAGCCGCTGCTACACTTTGTTCCGTAAAGCGTTCACTCTACGCCCACAGTCACATCCCACACCAACACCTTAAGTTTTCTATTTTCCTGCCGGCAACAAAATGGCGCGCGAACTCACTTATACATACAATCATGCGAATGCGGGGAGTGCAGAGAGGGCCTTTTCATGCCACGGATTGTGGCCTTGCCGTGGCGTGCCGTGGCGTGGCATAGCATTCCATGGCTTCGGCTTCGGCTCTGACTTTGGCCCCGGCTCCGAATCGGATAGCAATTGCAAGTACATACATACAAACATATGGCTATCCGTTTGGGTGCATGCATCTATATTTGTTTGTTTGTATGTAGCAGTGTAGCAGCATCGTTCTATTCTGTTCTGGCTTCGCCGATTGGCCGTAACGTGGGTGAAACAGTTACGCAAAAAGTTATGCTGTTGCAACGCAATGCTGTTTTGCCTTAACTACTACAATACACCACCCAGCCGTCTGCTATGAATTAATTTCCATCTGACTACTTGCTGTCTAACTGCTCATACCATCCTTTCGAAAAATATTTTCAGTTGTGCAGTTTGAATAGTTTTGCTTTTTTGTTTGAATTTGTAGCAAATATTGCGACACAATTATCGATTTGGTTCTATTAAATGGTAGTGGTGTGGCACAGTAGAACAAAAGCGGATAATTATAAAAAAATATGTGTATACTCATTAAAATTTTATAAAATCCAAAGTTTTTGTGAAAAGATTATTCGAGTTATGTTAAATATCGTCTTTTTTTAATTTTATAACCTAAACAAAATACAACAGGAAAATCAACAATACTGTGAATTCTTATGAAGTGGTGCTGTTTTATCAGCTGCGAGTAGCGTGTGGTTGTCATAATTATGTATTTCGCTACTAAATAATAGAGTGAAAACCTGAGAGTGTTTATATTTTCTGCCACCCATTTTCCTTCGGGAAGAAGAGCTGAAATTTAAAATTTGCCGCTAAAAATTTTTTTTTTTGTAATCGAAACTATCCTTAGCATTTAAAATATGGAACAAGCTCCGCCATTAAGTTTGTGATTGCAAGTCATCGAAAACAGATAACCTCGTAAATTTTTGCGAATATGAAAAAAGTAAATTTCGAGTGACCGTCAAATATTATTTTTTGCTTAAAAAACGGTGACCGAAAGGCTTTATAAATACTAATAATACTACCATGCGCTGAAAGCATTCGCATCGTCCAAAAAGATCGCCGATCCCGAAATCGTCTTAAAAATCCTTGGAGTGATATGGGACGTTTAGGGATTGAAAGCGAGACCGGTGGCAGAAGCAGTAGGTATTTCAAAAAGCTGATTGCATCACATTGGAACTTAATGTTTGGACATAAATAAGTTTTTGATTACCTTGAAATGGGTTAATGTTTTTTTATTTTATTTTTTTTAGGAAAATTGGTACTACAGGCTTTGGCAAACTTAATCATGGAGCGATACTCAGTTGAACAAAGCGTAAAAGTGATGCGGATTTAAAAAAAAACCTCATCATAAGCACCCTCAACGAGTGACTGTTTGGTATGATGTTTGCCTGGTAGTTTCATCGGACCATACTTCTTCGAAAACTATGCCGGTTACGCTGTTACGGTGAATGATGAATGTGATCGTGACATGATACACAATTTTGTATGGCCTGCATTAGATGACATGGAGTTGGCCCTATAGCGAACATATTCCGCCTTATTGAATAACCCTATATAAGGAGCAAGAAGTTTGTCGACATTTGGTGATTTGAGGAAACTTTAAAAACATCGCCGGTGAAAGCTAGATAATTGAGCATGGCCTTTATATGAAAGGGATTATTTTAGTAGTTGTAAAAGTTCTACATATGTATGTAAATACGTTTACTTTATTCTTAATTGAAGATGCTATTTTTCCTCGACATATGCATGCATGTATATTCTACAAAACATTTTCTGGAAAACAATAGATTTTTGCTGCAGTGCTTTTATTATAAATATGTATTCATATATTCTTCCATTGCCTTTTTTCACCTTCCATCGAATGGCACAAACCCAACCGGCAACCGGTTGCACTTTTTAAGTCAGCTTCATGAGCAAACCAGCAGGTGATTTATTTACTTTTTTTTTATTTATACAACGACTGATTATCGGTTCGGACAAACAAAAGCAACTACACCAATTTCAACTTTCCTTTGTAAAGTTATACCAGCTTCCGTGTACCTAAAAGGTCCTTCTGTACTTGGTATTTTCATAGCCTTTGCTTTCGTTGATTGTCCACCCTTGAGCGATTTCGAAACATTGTATTTTTATGCCTTTCACTGAATTCATGGCATTACAAAGCGCCCTTTTGCTAGGAGTTCTGTCAAATTTATTTTCGCGTGTTTAGAGTCGGTGAGACTCAAGGATAGTGTTACAAAATAAAAATGTCCATACTTAAAGGTTAAGAATTATTTTGTATAAGTATTCGTTTTTGGACTTTGTGGTTGCCGTAAAGGGAAAATCCAGCTAATTTGGGCCGCCCCCCTTTTTCCCCTACGAACAAATTTTATGTAAATGCTTCAATGAATTTCCAGCGTTATCACTGCATACTTGTTCAGTGCTTTTGAAAAATACCAAGTATTCTTACCTTTATGAAGTATATGAAGCAAAATGTTTTTAACAAAGTGTGATTCAATTTGACATTGCTCTCATATACTATTTTTTGACATTATAGTACCTAAAAGAGAGTTGTACTGAGTTGTCAATCACATCTTGATATGGGTATGATTGTTTTATAGAAAGGCTAGGTCTAATGCTTCCGCATTTATTAGAATTTAGAATAGCTATGCGAATGTTCAATAATCAAATTTATCAACTTAACAAAAAATTGTAATTTTTATCTTCCAACTATACACCTCCGACCGACCACCCACCCTCTAGTCGGGTCTGGGTGTAGCCTATCATAGTATTCTCCTTAGCGGTAGATGTGGTTTTCGTGTGAAATCTAAATTTGTATTCATATCCATTTTTGCCTATATATATTTGTTTAAGCAGGTTATTATTTATGTAGGTAGATTGCTTCTTGAGTTCATCTCAATCAATCGATTTCAAAAACAAAACAAAACCACACTGCAATAACTTTTGTCCCACTGTTCGAAGCACAAAATGCCGTACAACAGCACACCAAACCCATACAAACACCATCGCACTTGGCACTTTTGTGTACGCTCTCCACCTTTGTGCCAACAATAGCTGAACATTTGTGTATTTGTTTGTGTGTGTTCGCTACACTCACACTTGCTTGCAGCTGCGTTCGAGCATAGCACCACCATAACGAAGCGCTGCATTGTTACGCCCATCGGTCTGTCGCTGTAGCCAATCAGCGAGCACCCTTTCACTTAGTGGTATGACAAATGATGGAGCGCCGTGGCCAGAGCGGTGCTGGTTGGTTGCAAACCCGTTTCACAAACTTACCTGAACGCGCGGCAAACTGGTGAAACCGGTTGGTAGCGTCTGACTTGACTCATAGCGTAGCCTTTCCGTTGCGGTATTGTTACGCCTCCTCCTTGAGCGCGAGCGCGTTTGAAAGGGTGAGTGTGTGTGTGTGTGGGTTAGTGTATGGGAGCGAGTGATCGCGGTATTGCTGTTGCTGCTTCTGCTTCTTCTTTTACTAGCCGTTACGGCATTTGCAACGGTCGGCGGTTACACTCGCGCGGGCGATTACCCACACATATGTACCTACTGAAATTGGTTAGAATGGATGGGTGTGTGTGCGTGTGTATAAGCATATTTGAATGTGGGTTGGTTGGTGTTGTTGGGTGATAGTGGTTTTGGGCTCCATAGAAGACCACGCGCGATAAGTTGCGGTGTTAGTGTTGGTACGTGCTTGTGTGATTTTTTGTTGTTGCCCCCGAAACAAAGCAAAACGCGTGGAAGATTTTTGTTTTGTTTTCTGCTCTTTGCTGTTGGCCACTGGTGGTGCGGTTGGTGGCGCGCTGTTTGTCTGAATGAGCGATGCCGAGTCATTAGTTGATATTTTGACGGTCGAGTGACAGGGTGCGTTTCGGAACGGCAACAGTTTTTTTCTGCTTATTGCACCGATCCATTAGTGCGCGCTCGCTTTTCTGATTATCTTTTGTGACTACACGAATCGCAATTCGCTTTGAAAATCATTTAGGTATTTAATTGATCAATGGTGCGTGAAGAGAATTCCTAGGTACTCAAAGTGAAAAAGTTTACTCCAAATATACTACCAATGTACCTATTCCACTATTTGCTCAAACTTACGCTCTGAATTGCGTTGGAAACTGTTCGCAAATAGATTAGAAGCGACTAATAAGTGAAAGATTTCCTGATTGATAATAAAGTTGATAGTTTGTAAAAGCAAAACAAAAAACAAAAAACAACAAAAATCAATAATCGACGTTACCCATTTCAGAAACAAATCAAAAGACATTTAATTTGGAAAGTCAACCGCAAATGGTAAGATATTAATGTCGTGCATTTAAATATTGTCTGAACAAAAAGATAATCTGACCACATTTAAGCGTAAGTACATAAGTACCTCAACTAACTAACGCCAATTGGAAATGCCAATGACTACGCCTGATCATTCCATTTCCAACGGGTTACAAGTTGAAAACATTCACGGCTGCAGCATTTGCCTCCGGTCGTACGACATGGCTAAGCTAGTGTTTTTGCCCCCAAAAATTTTCTCGAATACTCCAAGAGTGGGACTTTTATGTGTCTTGTCCCCCCC
>NW_016157196.1:11216-122057 GCF_001687245.7 Rhagoletis zephyria
CCCCCAGACTAATTCGCCTTACTTCCATATCCAATTAAGGAAAGAAAAACATACGTTGCGTTTTTTGTTACCTACATATGTACATATCGATGGCTGAGTGGAAGATCGTTCTTGAAAAGTTTTTTGAGATAGAGCGTTTTCGAACTGGCTGCCGAGATAGGTCGATCTTCCACTCAGCCATCGATATGTTGTCGATTTCATCAGCATAGCCAGTATTTGTGTGCTCTTATTAAAGGTAATACCGGAGAGATCTCGCTCTATAGCACTTACTCTCTTCCCCAGCGTCAGGTTAAAGACGGCGCATGGTGTTACACCTCATTTTGTACGTATAAAACGGCTCGGAAAGATATTTTCCAATTGTGACGCGCCTGGAGTAGAGGTTTACGCCGACAGGCCTTGCGGCGGCGGCGTGGTCAACTTCAAAAACAATCGGCGGCGGCGGCGACGCCGGCTCGTCTGGAAACGCCGGCGCTACTGCCCATAAGGTAGATTCCAAAGAGCCATGAGGCTACTAATCTTATCATGTCATCACGCGTTTAAAAAAAACAATATCCTTCATTACTCCTGCATTACTTGTCAACTAGTTTCAAGCTAGCTTTTTGTAGCTAACTACAAGTTATATATTTTATAGAAATCCCGCAAAAAAGCTAACTACAACTGCGTTATTTTTTATCAATTGATAATAAAAAATTTTAAAAGTTAAGTTATTGGGATAATTTATGTCGCTGCAATAATCTTATCAACCGATATGTTAAATTACGGAGTTCTTACGATTTTTTGCGGATTACATATTGAAAACAAGCTTGGTCTACTTTTTTCCAAAAGTTTAACCCATCAACTCGAACCAGAACGGGTCTTTTTGACCCACTGTTTAAAAAAATGGCTTATAGATGGTTAAAATTTCCACTAAAATATAAATTTTTCTAAGGAGAACCGAATGTAATGAAAAATAATACTAATTTTTTTCCAAAAAGGGGGAACTTGAACCCTTTGTAGAAAACGGTGCGATGCGAGGAAGCAAAACCTTCGTGGGTTTGACCACCACTATACGTATATGGGACCCCAAAATAAAATAACTTACGAATGTAAAAATTAGCAAAAAAAAGGTTTTGCTCTTTATTGAAAGTCTGTTGAAAATATTAAAAAAAAATACTCAGGAAAATCAACTTGTCTTTGTTTTATCTCTAATTGTTGAGGAGTTAGATGGAATGAGTTAGATGAACAGAAGCTGCTTCTGTTAAAACTGCTTTCTGAGATATTGGCGTTCAAGTTTTTGATGTGTTATAACTTTCTTGTTGTTGTAGTAAAAAAGTAGTATTGTTGTAGTATTGGAAAGAGTTGTCTGCTGCGGAAAAAAATCGTTATATTACCAGTTTTCGACCCTATTTTAACTATAATAAACGCTTTCGATCCAAGAAATATGTTACCTATGTTTTTTCTGAGTTACGCTCTTTTTGGAAAAATAAAGGAGATCATATTCTTGTCCAGTGGCCCAAATTATGCAAAAAAAACTCCCAAAAAAAATATATTCATTTCGTAAAATTGTGTTTTTAAACGATACTACTCGTTAGTTCTTTCAAACGATGTATTTCAATGTACATATATCATGAAAATTTTGTACAAAATTCCTTAGGCGCCGAACGCCGCCGCCGCCGCCGCCGCGCCGATATTTTCGTAACTCGGCGGCGGCGCGTGAGGAATGACAAAAATCGGCGGCGGCGGCGGCGTGGCTCGGCGGCGTATACCTCTAGCCTGGAGTGCTGCTAAATGTTTTAAACGCAGCCGTGCTAGAAGGCTGATCCCGCAACAGTTTTACGCATATAGTGGGATCGCCTTTCTTGTAGATTTCGGCGGCAATTCCTCGCTGCCGCACTCGAATAGCTCAACTGGCAAACCGTCAGCTGCAAGAGCTTTGCTGTTTTTCAGCAGCGTTGCATTTAGGCTGTGGGACATCGACTATTCCGTCCTCGATTGGGGGTTCGGACTCTGCACCCCAGCGGTAGATTTAGCATGAATATGACTCTTTAGGTTACTGTGCTTGTTCTTATAGGAATTCTAGAACTTTCCGTACGTCGCCTTACTTTCTGATAACATTTTTAGGCCATATTTCTATCGGAAAGCATTATAAGCTCCACGGGATTTTCGACAAGCTTCGTTCTTTAACGGAAAATGGGTCTCGCTTTCCTCTTCAGTTCTGTATATCGAATCCAAATAGCAGGCGTTGCGCCAGATAGCAGCGCGGTACTGCAGGCAGTGGCTTTCTTCTCTTTGGTGGCTTTGCAGTCCTTGTCGTAGCATTAATACATAGACGCCATATTATACATACATACCTATGCGCCATATTATAACACACCCCGTACATTTTTTTTCCAATGACCTAACTTGCAATTTTTCTGCAATAAGCCATTTCAGAAAAATACCATTTTCAAAATTTTTCGTTAGACACTTTTATTCATTTAAAAATGGCAAGCGAATTGAAAGTGCGTAAAGTGATTCTGAAAAGTTTTCAAAACCACCCTGAGCGGGAAATTCAAAAGAATTAAAAGTAAATTCAAAACCTGTATCAAGAGTTTTAAGAGTCTTTAAGGAGGACTTGGCTGTTAGCAAACCAATAAAAAATAAAGTCACCGCCAACGACAACCGAGTTATTTGTCCGCAAAGGAAAAAAAGAGGCTGAATCAAGACATTCAAAGTACAGAAAGGTGCACAAAAGAACGCTGTGAAGAACACAGACGCAAAAAGGGGAAAACTTTCATAATGAAGTACCTTATTCACTTATTGTGTTAGGAAGTACACATAAGCTTTATTTTTGATGCATATAAAAATGTATGTGTGACGCCCCATCTCAGAAAATAGCTCACGAACACGCCCTATCTCAACTGAAAATATATTTAAAAAATGCTTATATTGTTACTTGGGGGTTCTGCAGTCGCTGTTCACGAATCCGGTGTAATATATATTTTATTTTTATCAAAATGGCAGACCCAATGTGGCGGATAATTTTTCAAAACTTACTCGGATACTTTTGAAACATGACACTCGGAATTTTGAAAACTAACATCGTTCAATCTGATTTGTCCACAGAAAGTAAAGACCTTTCAGCGCTCGCGTTCATACCTGGAATTGTGCAAAGTGTACGAAGTAGAGTATTAATAGTCGAAAATATTGCATGTGCATTTCTTAACGTCAAGCCCCAAATTTTTCAATTCCTCCTGTAAGGTCCTGTAAGGCAAATTTCCACGTATTCATTTGTTTGCTTAAAGCCCGTTTCAGTTCATTTTCGTGTCTGTTTTTCCAAATCCGTCACAAAATATTCTCGTATGAGTGGTCGACTGGGATCCTGCCCCTGCAGTGAAAAGCCAAACCAGTTAGAAACAATACCAGTTCGACAATTTCGAAGAACTTAAGCGTTCAGCGACATCTGCCTTTGAATTGCAAAAGCCAAAAATAAAACTCGACTAATTGCTTTTCTTACAAATGTCAGCTGTGGCATCGCGTGAAGACTGCTGGTTCTGGTTCTGAGATCACTGGTTCGAGGCCGCTTGGAGGTGGTTAAGATTTTTAAAGTTAAATTAATGTAAGTAAAAATAATTATTTCAATTTGAATATAAATAACAAATTTGAAAATCTAGTTGCATTGCAGAAAAAACATACTTCCCATAGAGACAGGACTCACAAAAAATATATTTTTTATATAAAATTTAAAAATTACAATAAAATCCCTAAAAAATTTTTTTTTTAATTAAAAAAAATATGATACAAATATTTGACCTGTGCCAGGACTTGAACCTGGGACCTCAGGCATACCACGCGAGTGCTTTGCTCTGTCGGCCATGTTTTTTTGGAAACGATAAAATCCGTAATGTAAATGGTGCAAGCGAGCTCTGAATCGTGCGAACCAGTTCGTGTATGGCTTTAAATTAGACGTCCTGTTCCAGATATGCAGAGCTCCAAGCCTCTGACATGTCTTGAATACGATTGAAATTAGGCTTGTTTGTCCCAAATCCTTACCATTACCATTACCACGTTTACCTTCTTCAGCCATACATACGTATTAATTTAGGCTTCCTTTAGCTTAGCGTGTTGTGATTCAGTTCTTAAGTATAACAGGTTAAAATATTTTGCAATGAGGTCATTAAAGCGATATGCTAATTGAATTTTTATTTACTTAGCTTGTAAATTTTTCAATAGTTTACGATATCTTGTAATTATGACCACCAGTTCCACCGCAAAGAGATTGGCTAATCATAAAATTGTCCCGAATTATTTATTTACATACTTATACGCGTGTTTGCATTTTATTATGGCTTTATTATTATTGCTAGGGAATTTTTCATTTAAGTATTTTTAATATAAAACGCAACGTAAAAGTATTCCGCGCTTGTCAAACCTTATGATTTGGTTGCCTTATCGCTGCTTATCTGGGTCGCATTCTTGAACGGAACAATTGGCGCTAACGGTTAACTCGTTAAATAACCAATTTAATGACTTCAGTAAGTCGCCTGCTGAGATTTGGTTAACTCTTTGACAGATTGACTAAATTGCTGACTACTTTGTTAACTATATTTAGTAGTACATTTAAATATACACAAACCTTTTTAACATTAATAATTACGTACTCGAAATATCGTGCAACTCTTTCGATTGCATGTCGGCGAAAAATAATTTTCGACAACTGAGAAATTTAGCCGCCAATACGCCGGTAAATATGCAAATGACAATGGCCCACTCCGATCGCTTATCGCACAAAACGGCAATAAAAATAAGAAAGGAGAAAAGGCCTTATTAAAGGTGGTGTGTCCTTCGCAATTGAGTATGTGTGGAATGTTGTTGTGGCATAAATGCATAAATTTCTTGAATAGCAGCACAAATGCTCAATGGTTGCGCAGCCATAGCCACAACGGCAATTAAACGAATTGGTCAATCGTTCATTTTGGCTCATATCAAATGCCTGCTGACGAAAGAATTGTTCTGCACGTCAAAAATATGCAAATATATGTAGGTAGATAAAACATATACATACACTCAGGCACTCGATCACATGCGCTTAAAAAACGTGAAGTGAAAAGCATAGTCCTTGCTAGAAATTTTACTAGCGCCACTTCCTGCCCACTGAAATGTGTTAACAGTGCCGTTTGGCAGCGAAAACTATGTGTGTATATAGAAAATAAGTTAGTGGCCAACGGTGCTAAATCGCCTGTCAGTAGGCATGAAAAAACCCTAACCGTATAAATTAAATCCTAATTTTGAAGCTAAGCATTCCGTATTATCCGGGGCAAGCAGGCTGTGTGTGGCAGTTCGGTGTCCATAATTAGGCTGCTTAAGTATGTTTTTAAATGCTTGCCATAAACAAGTTGATGGATGCAAGAGTTTTTCAGTAGCCACTTTTAAGGGGGGCCTTTTATTGGCCTTGGGGGGGGGACACTGAGAAAAATTAACTAAATTTTTGCTTTGTATAGGACTTTACGCTAAGCTGGCTAAGATATTTTTTATATTTTAATGAGATATGCATATAGCGCGCGGCATGATTTCATTTGTATTGATAAACATTTTTTATATTTCCAAAAGCATAAACCAGAAGGGAGTTTTGTCAAAGTTTTTATAGTGTAGTCGATTTAGTTTGATTAGGTCCATTCGTAGGCTTCTTGGCGAAGCACTTAGCGATAAAATTAATGTACATATATATAGCTTTTGACACGAATTTTTAATTTTTGTAGCTGCATAAAGATTTTGAATTTATGTCCGCACCTTAAAACCCTAAGGATCTCATTAACATTGTCATAAAAATTAATACTTCACCCACCACACTTTCATGACTTAGCTTGGAATCCGTACCTGGTTCAGAATTGACACATCACAGACGGCTATCAAAGATAAGCCTTGAATTTTTTTGTTACTTAACTACAATTAAACAAACAGAAACTTGGATTGAGATTTGTAAATTTATTGTTGACCAGAAAGCAGCAAACTAAAACTTTTGATGAATTTATGATTCTTATGTTTATCATTTATAATCCTAAACAGAATCTCCAACTTTGGAGCAACTTAATATTCTCAAGTTCAAAACTTTGGAGAACCGGTTGAGAACTCGGCTAAGAAATAGTAGTTGGCATTTTCATGTTACATACCTATTGTTTGGTGATCTCAAGTAAACTTTCAACAGAGAAAATTTGCCTGTGAGTATTTTCTACTGGTACACTGAGCCAAAAGTACAATGGTTTTTTCAACCAAGTTATTGTTTATTTTTTTCATCGTTAATACACCGATTTTAAGAAATGTGATTCCGGTTTTGGTTTTTCTTAATTACGAAAAAGCATCTGTGAAGTGCATAACCAAATTAAACAACGAACAAAATTGATTCAAGTTGAACATTTAAAGACGATGAGAGATGCCGGTTGCCTACTGGCTAAAATCTGGTTAACAGAGTATATTTTATCATACGCTTATGTAGGATTTTGTCTCACAATTAAATTTCATATTCATGCTAGCTTATTCTCAACCGTTTCGCTGAGTGTATGAAACTTCTGCGTGGCACATTAAGTGTATTCACACTTGATATCTGATACTCATTTTGTGCTCATAATTTAAAAAATGAGTATATTGACATGAATTCAGATTACAGGGGTGAATAAAACAAAATAACAAAAACCAAAATGGCGGATCCAATATGGCGCCTAAAATCTTAAACACAATAATTTTGTTAAAAATAATTATAGGAATGGCTTATTTTTATATCATTTAAGAGTCATTGGGGTCGCACAATTCGAATCTGAAATCAAAATCACTAAAAACAAAATGGCCCCATCCAACGTGGCACATGAAATTAAAAGAAATGTATTTAATTTGAAAAATATGTTTAAAATTTATGTAGTATTGAGCTATATTAGGTTTCGCAAGTTTGCATTTAAATTAATTAGATAAAAATGCTATTGAATTATAATATAATCATGTTTACGTATATCTTATGCGATATTGGTTGAAAAAAAATTTTAAAAATCATCTTCAGAGAAACTTTCAATATTATATGGTACAAAATCACGTATTAAAGAAAAGGTCGGACACTGTCGGATTCGATATTTAGTATCATAGTTCAAAATATATGCAATTATCTTGAATTAAACATAACTTTTTTACTGGTGGAACGTAGAGAAAATTACATGACTTTTTCTCAAACTGTTTTTATTAAAAAACAAATCCCTTGAATATTTCATTAAATACTAATCAGTTGAACATATTAATAAATGTTTTTTTTTTGTTATTTTATGGCCTTATAACAATTATATTCAACAATTTTTATTGAGCTCGAGGCCGTTTTTTAATGAAAATTTATTGTGTGTGTGTCGGTTCGAATCCTACTGAAAGAAGTCTGATGAGGATATGTGGTGATTTCCGAAATAGCTATCACTTCTACCATTTTTTCAAATTATTGTTGCTTTTCCACAATACATTTGCATTAAAAAACGGCCTCGAGCTCAATAAAAATTGTTGAACATATTAATCAGCTTCATCTGTAGAAGAAAAACCCATTTTACAAAATTTGGCGTGTTTTTTTACTTTAACACTACGTATTTACTTTTCAGAGCGCTGCATCAACTAACACTTTACCACTGACTATACAAAGACGTGCAAAAGAACCTGTCTTGGACATATTTAGATAGCTGAAACATCATTTTAGTTAACCCGAAAAAAATATAACCCCAAAATCGATACTTTATTTTTGGATTTATGGACACGAATTGGGGACCAAATATCACTGTGCCCTATACAAATTTTTTTAAATTATTTCACCTGATACCCATATTATAATAGTATTTGAATTACCTAATTCCCTTATTTCAAGCTGACTTTGAGTTTTAAACAGGTGGCAACACATATATAAAATCATTGAACGTACTTTGTATGGACAAAAATGCACAACACCGTCAGCAAAAAAAAATTCCAAAAATCAACTACTAGCTACTTGAACGTACACTGTACTTTGCTAAAGTTGAATGGGCTCAAAATACTATATTTTTTATAAAACAATAAAGTAATAACTAAAATTTAACATACATCTATGACACAAGATGTATGAATAAATAGATAAGGGTTGGTCCAAAAACTGTGCAAGGAAAAACTTTTGCATGCATTTTTTTCAGTGTACCAAAAATACGTCTAACTTTGAGTAGTATGCGATTAACTTACATACATACGTGAGCAAGCTTAGTGTACAATCTTGAATTTAATTAAGGTCATAAAGGAAATAAAAAGCGCACACGGAAACATTTTTATGAATTGGTTGCAACAGACCGCAATTGAGTTGTTTCTCTTCAGCGGTGACAAAAAGAAAGAATGTTTGAATATAAACGTCAAAGTTTCAAAGATACGATTAATTTCAAAAATTATGCAAAAAATCCAGTGCAATGTAGAATAACAATAATAATAATAATAGATTGGCGCTTACACATATGTTAGTGTTTGGCAGAGCTTCTCCTCCGACTTGTGGCGTGCGCCTTGATATTGTCACACAAAGCGGAGGGACCTACAGTTTTACGCCGACTCCGAACGGCGATTGTATTTTTATGAGAAGCTGCTTTCCATGGCAGAAATACACTCGGAGGTTTGCCATTGCCTGCCGAGGGACGACCGCTGTTGCGATGTTGCTTTGACCAGGGTTTGAACCCGGGTCCTGCGGAGTGGAAGCGCGCACTGCTTACCACTACACCACAGCGGCCTTCGAATAACAATATGGGTACCAAATGAAAGAGAAAATTCTGTGGAATTTAAAAGAAGTTTTTGGGTGAATAGGTATAGATAATGCGCTTTTAATAACTTAATTTTTTTAAGCTTAAAAATTTAGAAGGACTTTATTCGAAGATAAGTATATTCAAGGATTAAATTTTGAAAGGAGAGTTTCAATACATTATCGTCTTTATGCACCAAAAAATTTTATCTGCTTTAATTCTGCATCATTTTCTCTTTATTTTAATACCCATACTGCTTTCCACATACCACTGAATTTTTTAAATAATTTTTTGAAGTAATCATAATTTTCAAATTTCAAAGTCCTTAAAAAAATCCTCACGTCAGAGAGAAACATTTAGCACTTTCAGTTTTAATGAAATCATTTTCATTTTTAAGTGAAACCTTTTTCAAATTAAATGAAACTTTTTTCAAATTGAATGAAACTTTATTAAAATTAAATGAAAATTTTTTCAAATTAAATGGAAAATGCTTAAAAGGAAGTTTCATTTAATTTGAATAAAGTTTCATTGAATCTGAAAAAGGTTTCATTTAATTTGAAAAAGGTTTCGCTTTGTTTGAAAATGGTTTCATTTAATTTGAAAAAAGTTTAATGTAAACTGAAAATGCTATATGTTTGATTGCAAATTTTAAAATCTTGAAATATTTATTAAATCAATTTTTAATTCAACTCATAATAATTACTGATGCGAAGTGTACCAGCTTTAGTTCAAATACACCATAGCCGCCGTTGAATTTTATAAATTAATTAGTTAGTCTAAACGCATTGCACACCCTGTAACTAATCCACCGGAACTTTCATAAATCTCAACAAATTGCATTTGTTTGCCTTTGCTGTTGTCATTTTCGTTGTTACTACTGTATTATTATTGTTTATTTTTATTTGTTACTAATAATACTATGATCAAAGCATTTAAAATAGATTTAATTTGAATTTCAATGCTGGAATAAATGCATGAGAGATTGCAGCAGATGATGGGAGTGGAGTAGGAATAAAATAAGCAACAAAGTAATAATAATAAAGTTTTATGAATAGCGAATAATTAATTAATTAACCACTTGCTACACGAGCAACCAGCAGCAGTAGACAGCAACAACAAATATTAGTGCCCACATCGTAGCTTTCTGCTGCTTAACGTCACCCAAACTCGGCCATTGACCACATATATCACATATCTGCTGTGTATATCGCTTCAAGGAGGCCACGTTAGCAGCCAGCAGTGGCGGTTTCAACCTGTCACATTTTCCCACGGCCCATGCATCATAATCGATCGCCCCATCGATCGGTTGACCGTGCGATCCACGGCGGTGGTTTGTGTGCTGCTATCTATTGAAAGAAAGAAAGAAATCCAGAGTGTTTTTGAGTTCATCCGCTATGCTTCCCTCACTTTGGTTCCGTCGTTCATCGTTCGGTTGATCGCTTAAATGCGACAGCGTTTAATTTATGCAAATAGCAGCTTTTGAGCGCAGTGCGGCAACCAGCGACAAAGTATTGAAGCTATCAGCATTAACTGTATGTGGTAGCCAATAGCTTAGTGATTAGCTTTAAATTAAGCTGCTGCTTTTCACCATTTCTTATTCTTTTAAGGTTTTCGAAAACTACGTTTATTGAGGCTTTGTTTTCGTCAACAAGTCATTTTGGTTCTCATTCTTCAATTCTTTAGTGGTTATTTACCTTTATGATTATTATAATTTTATTCTTCAAATTATTTGTGCCATTACCTATCGATTTTTAAAGCGTTTTATTGTCAACGATTTGATGACTATATGTAGGCGGATATTTGATTATTAGCTGTGATTATTCTCTAAAGTTAATAAGGAGATTCAAATGCTCGATTAGTCTTTGTGGGTTTAGAGCTATTAGGAAGGTGCTAAAGCGGCCATAACTGGTGTTGAAAGTTGATGATATGCAGATTTTTGCCGAATTTTGACGTAACTGAGAATTAATAATAATAATGATAACCACTTTACTGAATTAAGCATATACGTATAGTAAGACCTTCAAATTTCAGAAAACAAGTTCTCATTTGGTTTGTTCAATGGTGAAGATATACTGTCTTTCACATATGTATTGTCTAGATACGAAGAATTACGAAATATCCAACTTGCCTTTTTTGACCAAATTACTCGCTATCTTCAAAATAATCACACCAACACTTTTTCAGAGACTGCTATGGTTTACCTATCCTTGAAGAAAAACCCGATGACTTTGAAATCTTCAAACAAACTTCTCCCATGTTAGATATTAAATGGTGTCTCGACGTAACAGAAATACAGTAGAAATTGTGGAATTGAGCTGTGTAACATGTATTTTCATAATATTGAACTGTAAAAAAATTATGAGTGACTTATTTTAAATCCGAAAAAATTTCAATTTCCCTGAATATCGTGAAATATCATTACAAGAATATATAATAGGTTTGTCCCACGAGCTACTTGTAGAAAAACTCGAGCGAAGTTCAAACTGTGAGCGTATATCAAAGAAACTGGAAAACTTACTTGTGGAGCGCGTATATGTAACTCGAAGTGACTTCGAGTAGCTTGGGGAACAAACCTAATAAATGAATGCTTTTGAAAATTTTGATTCATGGAAAAAGTGTGTAAAATTTCTTGAAGTAAATATCATGTTATTTTCGAATTCAATGAATTATCAAAATTTCGAAATTATGTACTTAATTTTCGATTTTTTACCTTTTTTGTTGTATTTTCGAATTTGTATTATTTTACACAGTTGAAAGTCACAGCAAGTTTGAATATTTTCACACGTTTAGAAAACAACGAAAATTCAAAAATCTTGAATTTTATAAAGTTATTAAATTTCTTGAGATTTTTTATTTTTCGGATCAAATCCAAATCCAAAATTTCAAAAAGTATCGAAATCCGGGAGATTCTAGACATTTTGCTAAAATTAGAATTTTTTGAAATATATAAAATTATTGAGATTTTATTTATTTTTATATAATTTCCAAAATTTTGAGAATTTTATTTATTCTAAAACCCATCCTAAAATTTAAAAATGTGAAGCATCACAAATTGTCGAAAAATTCTTATGTATTATGGTACTTGTGTATAAAAAATAGAAAATTCTTAGAATTCTAAAATATATTAATTCCAAAATTTTTCCACTTTTCTGAACTTTTCCAAATTTGTATTGATATAACAAAGTTTGAGAATTTTAAATTTTTTGAAAAGTTTGAAAACATCAACGTCCAAACATTTTTTGAATCCTCAAGAATTACGAAAATTTTTAAATTTTCAAAAATGACGATATATGAAAATGTTTTCAACATTCGAAAACTTTTAATTTCGTTTGATCAATCTCATATATTCAAAGTGGTTGCGCGTATTGGCCAGGGCGAGACAATGGCAGAGATAATGTTCGATTCACTCCACCTCTATTCTAAACTTTTTCCGTGTGTGCCCATCAGGCAGTGTCCAGTGATTACCCTGACTGCTAATCTGAGAGAGAGGCGGTCTAGCCAAATGAGAGCTATGGATTGACTTAGATCAATTTTTGGCCAAAATTGTCTGGTAGAACAGCAGGAGGTATTTACATCCTCGATGAGTTCAGCCTTTAATCTTTGTTTCAGAGAGATTTGGAGGGCAGTGCTGCCGTGGCGACCATGTCAGCCGTCCTCTGCACTCGTTCCACCTTGGCCCCAAAGTGACCCCAATTCAAAGAAAAATGAATTCTATTGAAGTACACTTTTGTATATGTATTTCCATACATACAGGCAGCTATAGAAGAACTTTTCTAAAAGGTCTTCAGAATGACGTCCTTGGAAGCCCTTCTATGAATCCTATACAAAAAATAAAGGTGAAAGAAATCCATAGTGGAAGGCCTCTGAACTCTCGGGAAGGCATTTTGGAAAGGCATTTAACTTTTGATAAAATATTTTTTCTAATTCATTTGAAAATACGTGTAACATTATCTTTTCGGTACCGTTCTTTACTTGATAACCTCACTCCTGACGTAGAACAAACAGTTTGCTCTACATATGCGGTGAGAAGTTTTCTTAATTTTAGGCTAAGAAAATTTACTGTCGCCCTTCTCGCATTATATGAGGGGAAGCAGTCCCCCTTGCCACGCCGTCCCTGAACAAGCAAGTCCTAGTTTCACTGAACAACTCGAAAGTAGTGAGCTATCTCAATGTCAAAAAAAAAAAAAATGCCAGCCTACATATCTGTGTTCATATGGAAAAGTAGCTTATGTCGAAAGGTTGGCTTTAGTATAATGCGGCATTCCTTTTATTCTTTAAACGACAAGGAATTTTTTGATGAGACTTAATAAGAATATTGACTTGCTAGTATCGGAACTATTTCTAGCGCGTTTATTTGCTAAAAGTAATTCAACGGCTCAGCGCCAGCGAGTCATTCGGAATCGTATACTGCAAATGCCGATTTATATTAAAGTCAGCCTTTCGACATAAGCTACTTTTCCATACGAACACAGATATGTAGAACGGACTCTAGAGCGGAAATCTAGGCAACGCTATGATATCCGTTGAAATCTTGTTAGAAACTCGGTTTTTGGGCACTTTTGACTCAGAATGTAGGTTAGCTACAAACTTCTAGGGTTTATTTTTGAATCCCCTTGGGTCGAAAGGCTATATAATCTTCTCTTAAATGGTCATATTGCACATTTTCGTGGAGTGATTTTTTCAAAAGCACAGCTGAGCCGTTTCATCGTGATCTACTACTTATCAAATCATCGCAGAAGCTGGAGAGGATGACACTGAACACTCGTTTGGATTGCTGAGTGCGTTGTAAACCATTTTCTTGTCAGTAAAAATAATTTTTCTTTTAAGATACTTTCTTTTAGATCTGTGTGTAATGGTTTTTCGTTCGGCTTAAATTTCGGTTTCAAGAATCCCCGAGTAACGAATCTTGTGTTAAGAAACAAGGAATGCCGTCTGCTTTTGCAAGCCAGTTCCCATAGCACAATTTTCAATGGAGCCCCATACGATGATTTTAAACTTCAGCGGAACTAGAATTTTACTCGGATGTTTTGCAATTAGCCGCTAAATCGAAATCGAACTTTTCATTGCTTACTGAGAACGAATATATGTACCTATTATTTTGAAATGTATAAGTGGTGGAAATGGTATGTCAAATCACATAACTTTCGCTGGAAAAAAACATATGAATTAAAAAAAAAAATGTATTTGCACATACATATGCCAAATAATACCAAGGGCGTATATTAAGTCGCAGGCCAAGTGATGTTATCAAATATCTAGTGCTTTCATTTATTTCTTAGTATAAAAAAGTCTCATTCGCTTAACATCAAAAGAATTCGTGACTATGAATATTTTAATTTTCTGTAATTAACAATTGATACTATTTCAACTGGAAGCAAATTGATTTAGATAAGCTTGACGCTAAGTATTTACACAGAGATAGTATAAGCAGCTCCGTAGAAAGCGAAGCATCGCAGCAAGTATCACAAACGCCTGAACATGAATGGTTAAATAAATTGTCAAGCTCGTTGTTCCAACTAAATTATTATAGACTTTGACTAATTTTTGGTAATCTGCCAATGCCCACAACAACAACAATAACGGTCGCGTTTCGAAAGCCCCATGGTAGACGTTTGAAAGTTAATTGATTTGTCATTTCATGTGAAGCATATTAAGACACATACATACGAAACACACAGCAACCGCTGTTAATGCAGGCAGGTTCACAGTTGTTGCCGCCGCTGCTTAGTAGCAATTTGGGGTCAACTGATCCAAAACAAACACACACAGAAAAACTCGAAACAGCAGGTAGTCGTCGAAAAAGTGAATGCTTAAATTTTGGTTGCTTTAACTGTTGACATGGTTAGATTTTGGTTTTTATGAATGAATAATATGTGTATAATTGTGTATAATTTTATTCCACTTTGGTTCGGTTTGTTGCGTTTCCATTCTCCATACTCCACGCTCAACTCGCCAACGCTCCAACGCTTCAAAGCTTATTACCGTAACGAAGCTACTGGCGGGCCTAGCGCCTTCTTCACTCACATGCACATGCAAGCAATGGGCACTCTTATTTGGTATGTAAATATACATATATACATATGTATACAAGTTAACTGCTTAATCATAATATTTTAGATTAAAAGTTAATTTTTAACTGCGTACGACTTGGGAAGCCATCATTCAACAACGCTAGCAGCCGTTTTTGTTTTTTTTTTTGGTTTACACAAGAAGCTGAACATGTAACCATTGAAACACAATGCCGGCGAACGGCGAGAACGCGCACAACCAAAGCAAACGACGACGTTCGCCCGACGACTGTTTGCGACGATAGACTTATTTCTATTGGCGTCGCTGGCGGGAGTGGCAAAATACGATCCATTGTGGCCATATACAGGGTGGCGCAAAAGTAACCTTGCGCCACCCTGTACTAAATATTCTCAGGTTTATAAATCGAAACTGAAAAACACTGTATAAATTTTTGCTAAAAATTTGTAATCTTGTTGTTTGTAAAAATTTTAATTGCACCTTGCCATAAGCAGCTGAATTCGTTGTCGCCGGAGTTGTGTTTTACTGAGCGAAATTTTTGGGCGAAAGTTGCTGACGTTGTGGCTCTTATAGGCGAAAATTCGCCGTTCGCCGATATTGTGTTTCAACGGTAAGGCAGTTGAAGTGGGGGACACTGCAACCATCTTAGCCAAAATTGTCCTGAAAGCCTCATGCTTATACATATTTGTGTATATGTTAGCTCATATTGCCAGTTTGCCATTGTTTTGCTGTGTATGCAAATCGCTCACTTCTTACTTTTGCGTGAATTTTTAAATATCGCATAAATCGAATATTCAAATATATTTAAATAAAACCAGATGTGCAACTTAATACATTATTCAAATCGACAATTAACTTACTGAGTGATAGTGGACATTAATTATTACCTTTCAATAGATATTATTATCATTTTCGATAGTTTTGATATTTTTGATTTTCTGCTTTTCTCTTTCGACTTTAATTCATGAATCGAAAATACACTTAAATGAATGAGTCGAAGCAATGAAATCAAAGTGATGTACCGAAAACCGAAATTTGCTACGCGGCTTCAAATTTTAATTAGGCGCCTATGCAGATTTGAGTTCGATTACTTTCATTTCTCAAAATATTGCGAATTAGTCGGAATTGTATTTATAAAGAATATTTTTCGATTTCACTGACTAAAAGAAGTAATTGAAAAGGATTCCTAAAAATATACATACAAAAACCGTTGCTTAGTTGATTGAAAAAGCGCTACATATTAGAGGTTTACGCCGACAGGATTTGCGGCGGCGGCGTGGTCAACTTGAAAAAGAATCGGCGGCGGCGGCGACGCCGGCGCGTCTGAAAACGCCGGCGCTACTGCCCATTAGGTAGATTCAAAAGAGACATAAAGCTACTAATCTTATCATGTCATCTCGTCAGCGTTAGGNCTACATATATAGGTTGGTACGTAGTACTGACCCGTATCCATATATGTATGTATGTACATATGTATGGAAGCTTCATTGGAAAATTCGTTTTCTATATGTGTATGTACATATGTATGGAAGCTTCATTGGAAAATTCGTTTTCAAAAAGTACTTAAGACATGTGGATATAGCTTAATAGTAGTGTGGATTATTTTGCGGAAGGTACTCCAACACTTTTCATCACTGAAATTGGGCCCCTGGCAAAACTGCAAAATTCTGTGATCAGACAATTAGGGGGGAGTTTACCCCTGTATGTAAAATAACTGGAAAACTTATTGACAAGAGTTAGTCAATAAGCTCTTCTGTGGCCCTGGTAGGTTGGGTTAGGCTAGCCACTGGGACCACTATCATAATTCCTCTGTGATACCATTACGACCGATAACTAGTAAGGTAAAACGTAAAACGAGAGTGCCGAAAATGAAATCTCTCAAAAAAGGCACCGTACTAGAGAGATGGGTCTTTGTGGACCCAAGAATATCCCTTCGCCGCCAGTGGCCACTCTCAGCCAGAAATACGGCGAAGTTGCACATGTTCTTGTTTTCGTCCAGCGTCCAAAGCGACCAAGAACAGTCCTCAGTGATTTAGATGTATCATCTTTGATATACATAAATAGAAAGCTTCTAGCAAATTACCGCTTCACCAATCCTTCCGTCAAGCTTCTACCCATCCGTGTACAAGTTCGCCGGAGACCCTTTCCAACTTTTACTAGATAGATAGAGAAAGTGCGCGTTGCTTCCAGTCTAGCGTCGAAGTGATCCGTGTCCCTGCATCTAAGTTGAACCGCAGCTCTTTCTGCAGCAGCCCCATCTACGTGTGTCTATGCGCACAATGCTAAGTATGACGTTAAGTACTAGAGTAGGAGTGGTGTTAAGTTCCCAACTTATTTCAATGACTGCAGCGCGCTGTGCCGGCTTTAACTTTCTGGCTAGTGCAGTTCACTTAGATTTCTTCCACTAAGCGAGGACTTCATAGAATATGATTTCTTGCAGAAGTAAAGAGCTCATGATGCCTACTTCGAGTTTTCCTCAATATTAGGCTTTCAAGAATTTAATTAGTTAGGTCGGTCTCGGCTCCAAAATAACCAAGGGATTTAACAATTTCTGCCAGACGATGTTTGCTAAGGCCAATCTGGGTTTGATGTATGCATTTCCAGCTCCTGGCTAGCGATATCGAAGATTTTCTTCTTATGCAGATCAGGTTTACTGATTAATCTGGACTCCCACGGTAAAATGTAGAAGCTTTTGCCGATTTTTGGTATTAACGTTAGCCCTGGCACTATACTCACGTACAATGCAACTAACGAATATTGGAGCTAGCCAATGGCACGACAAGCCCAAGGACTTTTGCAGCTTGGCGGGTATAATGCCGACATGTCCCGCTGAATAGAAATAGTGTATCGTCCATGTAACGTTTATTTAGCAAATGATTCAGCTGACTGGTTAACGAATATTGGTCTGTGGCCAACATTATGGGTATTGAGGTTTTGACCTATTCTGTATTTAAGTAGGGAATCAGTCCTCTGATTCAAGTCTGTGCAGTCACACTCTACACTGTAAGCGCTCCTATCGCGGACGTTGGATAATTC
Source organism: Rhagoletis zephyria (assembly GCF_001687245.7). NCBI lineage: Eukaryota > Metazoa > Arthropoda > Insecta > Diptera > Tephritidae > Rhagoletis > Rhagoletis zephyria. Next base: position 29,003 of record NW_016157196.1, read on the forward strand.
ACTTATCTTTAGAGATTACTTAAAAAACCATGACTACCCTTATTGCTATTAGCTACTTAGTTCCAGGAATGAATTTGTTGGTAGCAAAAATGGGGAAATAATGATTGAGTAATTTAACCCAAATGAAGCAGAAATAAATTTCTTATCTCTACCAAATGGGCAATGGAGTTTGATAGCATCACCTAGACGCAGCAAAAAATGCATTTGTTCAGGCAACAATAAGATAAAGCCCAAAACCCAAACAATGACACCAAATACTCGGTGCAGTGACTAATCAGTGCATTGATATTTTATATAATAAAACCGAAATGTAAAAAAAAAAACGAAAAACGAAAAAACTACAAATGAATTTGTAAACCAACCAACTTTCATGTTCACCACCATTTTAAATTGTTACGCAACAATAGAGTTTAGAATATCTCATAATCTTAAGAATGCTTAACTAACGCTCTAATTTCTAATTACAGCTACATTAAATGAATTCATGGAACGCGTAAAATTTGTTAACTGCCACGAATGAAAACAAAAAAAAAACTACAGACCAGAGAATTGAGAGCAAAACGCTGGAGGTAAACAGTCGCAGCAGTTGAAGCTGAGTGTGTTGAAATCTGTGAACAAATTGACTGATAAGTCACTTGAGGCAGTGTAAATTCTACATTTTCTCGCTACGCCAGCCACCAAACATCTATTTTCAACGCTCGCAAGTTTATAGTTACTCGGATATAAAAATCACAACGACGCCATACTGTAATAAAGACAAAGAATTTCACAAAACTAAGGCATTGAGGTGAAAAATAAGTGCATAAAATAGAGGAGGAGAAGGAGAAGGGTAAAATAAAATAGTACAGCTCTAATTTTATTGTGCGCGCGATTAAAGCGTAGCGATAAGCAGCTATTAAAAGTATAACTACTGCGCCGAATAGAGGTGACTGCGAGCGCAGCGCTAAGTAGCTGTGCTAAGGGACGACGATAGGAGTGAGTGAGTAATTGAATTACTCAAACGCCCGCAACGTTAAGCTGTCAATCAGCTGCACCAGCACATTGACGCAAGCGACAGTGCAAAGGCGTGGAGGAGGACGTGGACGTGGAGGCAGTGGAGGTGGTAGAGGAGTTGAAGGGGTTGGCAACGCTGCAGGTGTTGCGGTTGGCGCTGACGGTAGAAACATTAGTCGCTGGACAGATATACCATTGGGGATAAACGCGCGCAATATGCCACACACAGGTAAATACAGAAATAAAATTTGAAATGCTTGGTGCATATTTATGTATTAGGGTGGTCTTTAAAACTGTCAACATCATGGGGCACCCCTTTTATTTTGTTTACATACATACAAAACAAAGTTACCTACAAAAATTTTAAAATGAAAAAAAAAATATTTAAGGTCGCTTGCAGGGTCTGAAAAAATTTAATTTTTTTAAATCGTAAAAGACTGACAAAAAATCTTAGACTTTGACCAGCTGTAACGTAGTGATTTTTTAAATTTATGTGTATGAAGAAGTTTCAATAATATGTGAAATTTATCAGATTTTAGGTCACGGTTTAGAGGAATTTAAACGATTTAATAAAATTTTTTCAAAAACTCTATTTTTTTTAAATTTTGATACTTTCGTGGATGTCTAAATTTTGCATGTGGAAAAATTTTAAAAACTTGTCCATCAACTCAGAATCAAATAAAAATTATATAGATTTTGATATTTTGAAGGACCACCCTAATATTTATGAATACCTACTACAAACTTTAAAGTTAGTAAACAAATTAATTCAAAATTCCCTAAAAGATAAATTCAAATTTTAAATTTACTGTTACCCACAGTACCTGAAATTAGCATTCGCCTATCCAAATCGCTACCAAAATTTCCAATCATCTCCTCTGCAAATTGCACATTTTCATCATAAAGTATCTGTCCTGATATGCAAAACAAATTAACTGACCAATTTCAGGCTTTCGGTTAAATGTTAATGAAATCATTTAAATTTCAATTAAATTTTAACCAAAATATTCACAAAATTTCGTAAGTCCAAGCCACCATGCAAAATCGCATTACAACAAATAATTAATTTTGAGACAACAAGTTTGTGTCTTAACTCTTTCATTTGTTACGCATCGTTGTCGACTCTGCAGCAAACTTCAATGTGATGATTGCTGGCAGCTGTTCATTGGCTTTGTTGCTTTATTATTATCTATTTTATTTATTTTTTCATCCGAAAATGCCAATACAATACAAATAAGCATGAAATACAAAACGTGTTGTATTTTATGGCACTTCGCGCTGACGTTGTTGCTATTGTTGTTGTTGTTGTTGCATTTGAACATTTGCTACTACTGTGTTGTTGATTTGGGTTTTCGAATTCGTGAGGCGCGCACAAAATTAGAATTGAAATTTGAAACTTGCGCCGTTTTCTGGCTGATTTAGTGATAATTAAAATCGACTAAATTAAAAATTAAGCACGCTTAGTTTTTTTCTTTTGTCGTATTTGGTTTTGTTTTGAAATGTTTTTGGTATGCGTACAAACTTTTGTATAATCTTTAGAGCGCGAGATTTGGGTTTGGGATAAAGCATTTTGTTGAATTGCCTTAGGCCACCAGCGTTGATTGACATTGGGGTATTTTACATGGTTCCTATGTGTTTTTTTGTCATTTTGGAAAAAAGTTAAAAAGCGTTTTTTTTCTTAGTGTTGAGTGTGGAATTTAATGATGAGTTGATTGATCGATTACCTATGAAATATTTATGTAGGGGAAATAAAAGTTTACAACATAAAAGAAATAAACAAAAAGAGAGGATTACATTTCAAGTTTTTGATAGACTGTTTAACTACACTACTGCGCTTGAACACCGAACCTGGCCCAAATTTGGTTTTTTTTTTTTTTTTTAATTATAATGTGCGCCATAGAGAAACCGTGCGATCACTAAGCAGAGAGGTAACTTCGCTCTATCTAAATTTTAAGCATACAGCGATTCTGTACCGCGTATTACCTGAATATTGTCTAGCCCCTGAATTGAAATGTTGCACAGTTTTTAATATAGAACTACGCAAGGCTCTTTTGTGGTATCCTAGCAAGATTCCTGTAGGAAACTTTAAAGATACACTTATTACATCACAGAAGTGCACAGACCGAAGTACTCCAAACCACAACCTAATGAGCAAAACTCAACTAACGTGACACGTTGAACTGCATCTCAAACTCAAACAACTGGAGAAATATACATATACACGTCTAAATAAGAATTCGCAAAACCCATTGAGCATGGGATATTTGCAAGGACTAGGCACACCGCACCGCCATGCGTTACAATCCACGAAAAGATCGTGCTAGAAGCTAGTTCCTGGAAGACAGGTGCCGACTTGTAGCCCTGCTATTTACTGCTGAACAGATGCTGCTGACTTCAGAAGCCCTTAAAACGAAGAAGTGGAATTGACCCCACCGAAGCTCTCTCCATTTCTGCCGAGGACCAAGGCTTCACACGACTTGGTTAACTCATCTCGCACAAGGGTTGTTAGTTTTTCCAAGAGTGCGCGAACGGTGACGTAAGCGTCGAGACACCGGTGGTGCGTTTGATGAAGAAGAAGAACCCAGACCAATATTTAGGAACGATGTTTCACTCGAACATGACGGGATGAGAACAGCAATAATATGCCTTAAAAACAGCAAGGCCCTCGAAGCCGACGGCATATTGGCTGAGCTGTTCAAAGTCGGTTGCGATGCGCTGGTTTGGCGCATATATCAGCTGTTATGCATTAATCTCAGTTAACTTTGCGGAATAAACCTTCTTAAAATTGTTTATTGTGCCATCCACGATACGGTGTGAAAGAAATGAAGCATTTCATGCGCCAACTTATTGAACCTTTTCAGCGTGGCTTTAGACCTGGCAAATGGACCATAAACTAGACTTTTACAGTGCATCAAATCCTAGAAAACGCCCTAAACATAAGGTTCTGTCAAGCCTACTGTATGAAAAATTTAGTCCTATGTACTTGGAAAAAGGAGGAGTATAAACCAATTATTTCTCTTTTTTTATATACCCCAAAAAATTGTATTTATATATCATAATTAGGTAAAAAAAATACAATTATTATACTCTGTAACTTATGGAGTGCTATCTACCAGGGCCTTCGACTCACAAAAAATAGTCGACTATGCCCCACGTTGCTCAGCATCATATACCAAAAGCTCTGTCAGGATAGAGAAGAGCCTCTCTGTCTACTTCGACTGAGGTGACTCTTTGTGTTGTAGAACACACGTTGGAGAATAGAATTAGGTCAGAAGTATTATACTGCTTTGAAAAACTTTTTTAAAAGAGCATAGAATTTCTTGCGAATAATATCGATATTTTCGGCACGCGCAATCATCCAGCTAGTTCAGCCTCATCTAAACTTTCTAAATAACTGAAAGGACCGGCCCGGGGGTAAATGAGGACAAGTGTTCACAAACTTATGTTATTTCACTCACGTTACTTTTGATTGCTGCAGTGCTAAAAAAAAGGAGAGAAATAATATCCCCCATGAGATTCTGATTTGGACTAAGACGGGAACTAAAATATTTTCTTTATGAACAAAGGTCACATTCTGAGAGTCTTTTATTACGACTGACCCATTTTGAGTTAAAGAAGTCGGAACGATGAAGACAACCGCTGAAGTAAGCTTAAAGTATTTGAGAGATCGCTTCTGAGTAATATCTGGTGCTTGTGATGGCGTGTCTCGAGTTTCAGACACTTAATTGATGTATTGTTTAAATCAAAATGCCCCAGCTACTTTCCCCTTTACTGGACAACTTATTTAGATTCATGAAGTAATCGGCGAACATTAAAGATACGAAGCCATTTTTAAATGTCAGTGATTTTTGTAGTTCTCCGGGCCATATTCTTAAATGCAATACTGCTGCTGTCCACTGCCATCGATTAATAGGCTGCCGTAAAATTTGGGACAAGCTGCGCTATTTGGTTTGTGTTTGAGAGCTATTGAAAGTTTAAAATCTCGTGAAATTTAAGAGAATTTGAAAAAGGTGAATTTGATGAGCATTATTTTTTGCTTAACCAAATCAATTTCAGTAGCTAAAAAGGAGTTTACTGAGTTCCGTACAAGCACAAGTGACTCCGAACGTTGAGGTCCGCGTAAAGAGCTCATCACGATAGAAATCGTCGAAAAAATCTATAAAATGATGTCGGAAGATCGGAGAATAAAAGTGCGCGAGGTGGCTGAGTCTGAGTAGACATCTAAACTGAGCGAGTATTTCACATTTTACATGACTATTTGGATATGAAAAAGCTAACGGCGCGATTGGTGCCGCGATTTCTCCAACTCGACCATAAACGCAACTATGGGACCACCTTAAAAGAAGTGTTTGGCGAGGTTCAGCCGCAATTCGAACCTGTTTTTGCACCATTTCGTTACCGCAAATGAAACATGGATCCGTAACACTACATTGAAGGCCAGAGAACAATCACTACAGTGGGTTTCTCCGGGTGAACGTACACCAAAGAATGCCAAGGTGGGTCTGTCGGCCAACAAGGTCATGGACACAGTTTTTGGGTATGCATGCGGTGTCTTTTACAATAATTACCTTGCAAAGGATAAAACGATCGCCGGCGGGGCCAGAACTTTTGGAGAGATTAGATATTGATTTGAAGCATTTGGCTAAGAGCTATAAGTACTGTTCCATCAAGACAATGTACGGCTGCGCGCAAGTGTGTAGTCACCATGGCAAAAATCCATAAATTGGGTAACGCACTGTTACCCCATCCACCATATTTCCCAGATATCACCTGTCACTATGTTCTTTTTCCACGCCTGAAGAAAGGGCTGAGCAGTAAGAGATTTAGGTCAAATGTAGTGGTCATCAATGAAACAAACGCTTACTTGAGGGCCCTAAAAAACCTGGAAGGAATAAAAAATTTAAAAGACGCTGGACCCCTTTTCGAGCTAAAATGAGACTATATTGAGAAAAAAGCGCTCTTCTATGCAAAAATTCACCGACTTTTCAAATTGTCCATAGGAATTTTGTCATAGAATTTTGATAGACATATAAACAAAGTAAAATGATGTTGCAAATGGAAACATCTACGCATTTGAGCGGCTCTATGTGAGATCTCGAAATTAACTTTTACTTCAGAAATTTGTAAACTGAAATGATGAAAAAATTCCAAGATCTCAGTTGATTTGTATTTAACAGTTACTCTCTTCACTGTGCGTTTGCTGAGCATACAACCATTATGTATTTCCTCATCTAAGTATAGTACAACGACTTCTCTACAATACCAGTTAATCCTTCAAAGGTACATTCGTATGCAATTTTTCAATACATTTTTATGATCGCTAACCTGAAATGACCTAGCAGGCAATTTCGTTGGATTTTATATCTCCTATACTGCCTGCCCGCGGCAAAAGCGCATGTATTACATACAGTAGCGTTACGAAATGCGTTCAACCCCCCAGTGCGTCAAGTTGTAACAGTGATGCACATTTTATTACTTATGTATATAATGTCTATAGCACTTGCGAGGTTAATGCGGCGTCTGAAGTAGTCTAGTAAATGAAACGCTCGTGAAGTAGAGGGCTAAATAGCAAGCCTGCAAGCCAGGTGAGTCAAGCGACGGCGATTACGCGAAGCCAGCCAGCTAAGGGGGGAGTGTCTGCTTGGTGTGAAGTAACTTAAATACTTCCTGTCGTAATTTGGAGTTTTACGGTAATATTTGCTCTTTTTTTAATTTTAAATATTTTCTCTCCATTTAGCTTTTAAAACGCGCGTGTTGCCGTTTTTTTTTCTTAACAACACTTTTTTTTTTGTAGAGTAGAGGTAGAGTACCATAAAAAATTTTGCTCTCGAGCTATTGTAGCTGGTAAGACTTCCCCATACGCAGGTATTGTAATATTGTTTTTGTACATACAGATATTTCGTTAAATGAAAAGATGCTCGAGCCTGATCGTAAAACAAACGGCAACAACAGAAGCAATGCATAAACAACAACACTACTCGAAGTATGTATCTGCTTGAACGCTGGCTCCGCACGCTCTGTTCAACTTAACCAGTTCGTGCGATTTTTATTACACCAACGAGATATGACTGTCGGCTGAGTGGACATTGATCACTGTGCGCAGGGGTACGCAATGTACTTACATACATATGCATTTGTGTTTGGTGCTCCTGCTGGACGGTGAGTTTTATTACTCGCACCAAAGCACAGACAACTAAACAACCAACTCTCTGATCGCACTTCACTGTCTCTGCCGCTGTAGAATGACTAACACAAAAGCTTCCCGTATGAAACTAAAAATTATAAAATAAACGCAAAAAAATGTTCGAGACGAACACCAATACTCATAAACATCAGTTGACGTAGTAATGACATGAAGAATGCGCTTCGCATCAATAAAACTAATAACCGTGAAAGCAATTTTTAAGGGGCTACGACTTTCTGCGTTCTCCGTTTGATCTTAAGGGGGTAAAACTACAAAATCGATTTTTTCAAATGCAAGCGTTTTCCATATTAAATTAACACCTTGCCGTGAGCTCGATGTGGGTGCAGCTGATTTGTATAAAGCAAGCGATAGTGGCGTTGGTGAAAAAATTGCTTCAAATAAAAAAATAGGTTTAAATCAAAAAGCTTTTCGTGCAAAAGTTTATGTGGGTTATTTTTTATTCAATATCGATTGAAAATCAAATATTGAGCTGTTTTCCCCTTGTAAAATAAGATTTGACTAAACAAGTAATTTTCAAGCAAAAATAACCGGAATAAATTTAAGATTATCGTTAAATTATTCATGATCCATTGATCGGATTTAAACTAAATTATTATGGGACCACCTGTGAGGTACAATCTTTGCTTTAAATAAAGAAATATTGAAATCGATTAGCGTGGTCCGAAGTTATGCGGTAACATACATAGAAAAAAATAAAAAAATAAATAAAATAAAAATCCGACGAATTGATAACCTTCTCCTGTTTGTGAAGTCGGTTAAAATGAAAAAGTGAATTTCGTTCGACAACACTGTCCAACAGCAGTTACTAAACACGAACGCACGCTGATAGTAAGGAAAGATTTCCCTGAATATCCTTTGATATCTCCAATATTTATTTTTGAAAAAATATATGTCATGGACAAAATTGTAAACTACAACATCCTCGAATTTCGCGCTTCTGACTATATTTATTTTAATAAGATATTGATAGTTACAATATAAATGAAGATACGGGATTCATTATTATGGAACCAGATCAAATTGTCACTTAAGTTGAGAAGTATATACATTTTTTTATTCTAAACTAATAAAGTCGGATGGACGATTTTCGAGTATGTAGTAGTGTACATCTTAGTCCTTAACATATATTTTTTTTCAAAAATAAATATTGGAAATTTGCAAGAGTATTCAAGAAAAAATTACAAAAAATTAAAAAAAATACATTTTCAATACTTATCGTTCTGTTGCACCAAAAAATTATTATTTTTTCGATTATACAGAAATTTTTCTTTTTACTGAATTTTTTACTCAATAATATCCTACAAAGAAATATTAAAAACGCAGTTTTACTATACTCGGCTCCTAGTTTTGCGAATATATTGATACTTTCGTATGTTCTAATAAAAGGTCGTTAAAGATACATAATTTTACATGGGGTCGCCGAAGATGAAAAACTTTTACGAGTTAGGGTAGGTGCGTAAGAAAGCTCAGTTCGAGCTAATATGCAAATATTTGGCATAGATGCATGGAAAACAGCTACACTTATGGCAATTTGAGCGGAGCTATTTGTATGAAATATAATTTTTAAACCTTCTGTACCGCATAGGGCGAATGAACAAAATTTGGTTCTTCTGGCAACACTGTTTCCACCCATCGAGCATATTCTGCAAATTTGGCCACGCGGCGACTATTTTCTTTATTCAAATCCGAAGAATTGGAAAGGTAGTAAGAGATTTGGTTCTAATAAAGAGGTCATACTGAAGAAATGTCTATTTTAAATTGAGAAAACTTATTAATTGGAAGGTATAAAAAAAATGGAAAATCGTTATACTAAATGCATCGAATTAAAAGGGCATTTTGGTGAGACGCAGCTCAGGCCCATTGTGATACCATTGTGAAATACAGAAACTCTTTGCTAAAAATTGGCAACTGTAGAAGTAGTGTTCGACTATTTCTTCCACGTCCTAATCTCTGCAACATCTTCGATATTCCAATGACCGGTTGCATAGGTAATGATCTTCGAAATGTACTCTCTTGAGAGGCTGACAATTTCTTATCAATTTGTGGCTGTAGTGGTCTAGTTGTTATACAAATGCCTTCATATATTCGTGATCCAGCGGCTTAATGAATAATGTTATTTCTAATCTTTAATGTGCAGGTTGCCAATGTATCCGATTTGTACCTCTGTTTTCACCTAGTGAAAGATAAGCACCCTTCCTAGCTATCTCAGCGGTTCCGAGATTTCCTTGTATAACCCGGAACCCATTTTAGGCTGACCTTGAAAGGAAGGAGTGGAAGCGCGCACTGCTTACCACTACACCACAGCGGCCGCCAAACAAACCTTTGATAACCAAAAAATAAAAGGATTTTTAAATTCAAATCATCTAAAAGATCACCAACAAAATATAAGTAAAGATTGTAATCCAATAATAATGAGAAGCGTAATGAAGTGCTGATAATTCGCAGACAAGTATGGAATGACATACGGCACGTAATCAGAAATCGTATGCAATTAACTGCAATTAACGCGCTTTCTCGGCTCTTTCATATGAAAAAATATTGAGGCTCGTGTTGCCGCTGCTGCTATTGTTGCTACGCCATGGTTCAAATGTCAGATTTTTATCGCAACACATTTGTGACTATCCACATATTTCAAATCTCTTCAAGTAGTGGTTTAAAATAATTAGATAAAAATTAGTAGTATCTTTCAAAGGAGCGAAGCAACAGCTATAACAAAACAAAACGAATACAATACGCACTACAAAAACAAGAATACATAACAAGTGAGAAAGCCAAAAGACTATAGACTTATCAGTTTTCAAATCAACCGGAGATTAATTAAAAATTAGTTGGTATTTAAAAAATTTGGTTTCTAGCTAACAATATTCAGGAACTTAGAGAACAGCGCTGCCGACAGTGGGGTGCTGTGTACATAAACTAACTGTGTTTTGTTTGTTTTCCAAAACAAAGATATTATTTTATTGTCCACAAAATATGTTTATGTTCTTTATCGCGTGCGCAATCATTTTCTAAATCTGCCATGCAAAAATTAGCTTATCGCTTATTGCTTTCGATACGCGTACCCCAAAGCAGCCGCATAGCGGAGCGAATTTTTGAAAAATTACCCATAATCAATTTTCATTTTCATCGACGTCACACCTCTACAAAACAATACCAAAAGAATCAAAATGACGGCAAGCAAGGCATATTAAGCAGGTGGTAGCAGTAGAGCAGCTGATTTGATTATTTTCCAAATTTTTTTTTTTGTTTAAACTGTCAAATATTGTTATTTCTTTCTTTTTTACAAAATTCTTAATTGGCAAAATGTATTTGCTTGTGAATCTTCAAAAAAAAAAAAGCTATTGAAATCCAGCCGTTAGAACCAGGGACCGAGCATAACACTTATTGATGAAAACTGTCATCGAAAAATTCACTATGAAAGAAATGTTCTACAACTAAGTGATACATACCAATAGATTTCTTTTTTCACCGAGAATCTAATTTGAAAATAAATTTTTATTTGCAATTTTTATGCAAAGTGAAAATAAAAACAATTACTTTTATTTTATAAATCCAAATTAACAATTATTTTTGATTTTTATATTATATGTCTTAGAAAAAAGTTATCGAAAACCTTTATTTATAAAAGTCATCAATAAAAATCAGTTAGTGACTTTTACTTTTAAAAGTCATCAATATATGTAAATCAGTTACCGACTTTTATTTTTTAAGTCATACGTATAAAAGTCAGGTATCATTTTTCACACTTAAGAACGTGTTGGAGAACGGAAGTTTACTTCTATAAGTATGATTTAAAAAATAAAAGTCAGTGAATGATTTATATTGATGACTTTTAAAAGTAAAAGTCACTGACTGAATTTTATTTATGCACTTTATAAATAGATATTTTCTATAGCTGTTATCTAAGACATTATATTAAAAAATAAAAAATAACTGTTATTTGATATATTGTTATTACACAAAAAATCAAAAATAATTGTTATTTTGGATTTATAAAATAAAGGTCAGAAATAACTGTTATTTGAGGAGTAATTTAATAAAAGTAAAAAAATAACAGTTAACCAGCGATTTTTTTAATAAAAGTTGTAACTGTTACTGTCCCTGTTTAGAACGTTGTTTAACCCAGGAGCCTAAACGCAGATTATTGGGCCCTGCAAAGGATATTTTGATACTTCTGCCATGAAACAAATTCATAAAGAAGAAAGTCGCACCAATTTTTTTATTAAACCTTTTGTTCATATTTCTAATCGCACAAAAGAATATATATATTAATTTTTTTGACGCTTTAGATACCAGAAGCAACAAAAAAATAAACGTAAATATCGGTGTTGCTCTAATTCAAGAGAATATCTACATTTATATCGAAATCTTTTTAGTTGTTGGGTCTCTAAGATCTTTTTTTTATTTTTATTTAAAATCTGTAGCAGAGTTTAAAAAAGCGTATTGCAGTTTTTCACTCGTTTCTTCTAATTTATTTGTTTATCTTCTCTCCACAGGTCAGGCTGGTGTCAATCAATTGGGTGGCGTTTTCGTCAATGGCCGTCCACTGCCGGACGTTGTGCGGCGCCGCATTGTGGAGTTGGCACTTTATGGTGTACGTCCTTGTGATATATCGCGACAATTACTGGTCTCACATGGTAAGTTAAAATATTTGCTTCTGAAATCTGAAACTCAAATACATCAGATCTAAGTATTTATTACAATCCCTTTAATTAGGGTATTTATAGGTTCGTGATTAATTGGGAAAAACGAAAATATTAATTAGAGATGCATTTGAGTCTAATTTTACAAAAATTTGTATAGCTAAAATCTGCAATAAACAAAGTTTGATCGAGAATTCTTGAAAATAACGTTCTCAAGTCGAGATTTGTTTGTGAACAGTATAAATTGCTTTGTACTCGTTAAAGTCCAAGATCAAAAACCGTTCTTTAATTAAAATGTTGCCAATTAGATTTGTTCATTATCTTCCATATCGAAGTTCATTTGAATACCTATAAATAATTCCTTAAATCTGAAGGCACAAGATGTTGTCTCTCTGTTTTCTCTGATTAGTTCTAACAGTGAGGGGTTGACAATTTCCCTAACCCTAGAGGATCGACTCTAGAGGAACTGAACGGAATTAATCTTAGTCTGGTCAACGTTTAATCATATAAGCCTAGAAGACTAGCTAAGTCGACAAAATGATTTCACTCACAGGACAACAGATGTGCATTCTCCCACTAATTTATCGACGAAATAACTCGGTATCCAACACAACATTATCTTGTTTCTTACCATCAGTTTGATAAGCTTGAAGATAATCTTTTTGAAATTATGTCGATAGCCGCTTTACTTTCTGAATTACAACTTCAAAAGCGCATTACAAACGGTTAACAAGGTTTATGCTGGCGTAGGTCCGAGTTGCTAGGGTCTCGCCATGAAAAAACTCATTGTAATAGGTAGAGCACTAGATTTCCCGATCTATAAATACCCGCAGCTGTTTTTTCTTCAATTATTGACCCGCCTATGTACCGATATCCATATCTAGTATCAAGTTAAGAAATCCCATTTGCCTAGGTTTCCTGGTCTGAGGTTTTAACCAAAAGCATATTTCTTTTAAAATAGGGTCTACAATTCCCCATCTTTCTAATCTCGTGATTTTTTCACAGTATTTTTACTTATGATTTTGCGTTTGAAGAGCCGTATTCGTCATTGCAACTCCTTTGCGGCTAATGCATATTTAAGAAAAATATCAAGCGGAGTTCACCCTCCCGCAACTTCAGTGCCATATTTAGAAAAGTTCTCATCGGCTAGGTGACGGAGATAATTATCAATAATGGCCAAATTTATTAAAACGTTGTGTGCCGTTTTCTATAATGATTGTCTAGCAAACTACGGAAACGTAAGAGAAATCGCAATTATGCGGGGAAGCCTCTCTATGAACTTTGACTTCAGAGCCCTTGTCCGACCGAAAATTCTTCGACAAGCCCACATGCCTCAAATAGTTTTATCAACAGTTTTATCTAGGTGGGAGTTCCGACTCAGACCCTCATAAGAGTGCAAATCAAATATGGCTCTAAACTTCTCGAAAGTGTTGTCAAAGGACGACGAAATATCAGCGCACGAAGCGTGGTGTCAATCCGCCGAATAAAAGAGAAACCTGTGCCTCGTTAGACTACCTTGAGATAGATCCACAGGCAGTATTTGTGTCGATATTTAAAGAAAGCACATAACGCTACTTGCTTAGACTCGAATTAATTGAGGGTTAGGAGTCTGTCTGGCTATACGTTCACCAAAGCTCTTATAACGGCTATTTAATTTTTTTGAGAAAAAGAGCAAACTGCGGAGTTCGATGGCCTTTTCTATTACTAACCAGATGCTGTATGAATCGATTTCCCGGTGGCAAATGAAAACTGAGTGGTGTTTAAAGGAAAGGAAAGCCTCAGTTTTTTACCTAACGTGAAGGCTTAACAGTTTTTGAGGATATTGAGAATAAGAAAGGTTTGGCTAATAAGATTTTATGGTCTAGCCGATTCAAGGGGCAGATTGCCAGATTTGAGAATAAATAAGACGGAAACCTTCATCCCAAGTACTCTGAATGTTTGTATTCACAAATACATAGATATAACTAGCCCTCAATCGAAAGAGCAGTCAATCGATAACGTCATCAGTGCTTCTGTTGATTCTACGGCCCAACCTAGGAAGTTTACATGATGCATCTTGCCACCTTGCTTTCTTCGCAGGTCTAATACCAGGTTTGGCTGTTTTGATATAATTTTCTGCAGACGGGAGGCTTCAGTTAAAGTTTCAATCGAAACACATGAAGTAATCTCTTTTCGAGTTTCAGATGAGTTTACTGTAATCGTCGAGAGCAGCTTTGCGCTTATTACCTGCTTAAGTGAACTTTTTGGCATACTAAAAAGCTCTTCGATCGTAGAGTTATTTGATCTTGGAAGCAAGTCTGAATTTGTGTTCACTAAGGTTCTGAACAAGGCCAGCTCGTTTCCTTAAGAATCGGAGCCAACTTGCGGAGGTCGAATCGCTCTGGGTTTTCAAATCTTATGTCGAAAGCTTTCATATTAAATCAGCTATTAACCTGCTGCAGAGATCGCGTTATAGTACCTCTTCCATGATAGCTGGAAGTAGATTGGTTTAGCCCCCCCCCCCCGTTTTAGTCAAATATATATTATTTTGCATCAAATATTCTTGAAGGATCTCACACCTTCCAGTTGATGTATTTAAGTTATTCCAGATTATCTATTTGAGAGAATATCTATTTTCCCTTTAACACACACATATGCATATTTAGATTACTAACGTACTTCTTCAAAATAATTCATCTCACATGACCTTTGTGTTTATCTTTTGTGTTTTAAAACAGGTTGCGTTTCTAAGATCTTGACACGCTTCTATGAAACTGGTTCCATACGACCGGGATCGATTGGTGGCAGCAAAACCAAGGTAAGCATCGAATTGATGAAAATTGTAATAAACTAAATCAAAACTTACGACCTTCAATTTGAACTGTTCAATCAGTTTGATGACGTGCTAGCACACTACATTCAAATGTTCAACCCACCTGCGCTTTCATAAGGCCGAAGTAAATATTGATTCGGAAATTTTAATGGCTGCCTACCGAGTTCTGTTGAATGCTGTTGCATAGCTGTTTGCTGTGACAATGCTTACAAATCACTCCACAGTCAAGTTAATGTGCAAAGTATTTTATTTTTTTATTTACATTCGTACGTTTTGACATGACATGCTAACACACATTTGCGTTGATTGAATGAACATTTTGTAGCTGTCATAAAGCGCGCGGAGATCCTACGCGGTGTACCCTCAAGTGGTAGCTGCTCACGTCACGGCCACAACAATTCCCATTCCGTCAATAGCGTCGCCGCTAACCTCAACTACCACCCAGCCAACTAGATACATAGACACTTGTGCTAAAGCTTTTTTTTATAATTTGTTTTTGTTTTCATGTGCTCTATAAGTAACTGTTACAAATCAATCTCGTTTATTAAACGCGATAACGCGCTGCAATTAGCAGGCGAATCCTGTGCACCAGCTGCACTTGAGCGTTTCAGTTCACACGCCCGTTTCAAGTGCGCTTACGCGGTTCAACAAAACAATAAACAAATAACACACACAAAAATTAGTTTGCATACATACATACTTCCGTCAGCTCTAGGCGAGTGTGTAAATTATGACAGGCGTAATCTCCACGAAACGCACCATTTATGATCGTATCAGTCGCATTTAGCTACTGTTTTGCTACCTGTAATCTGACAATGCAGTGATAAACTAATAATTGTATGTACTTGGCAACGCCAAAATCCACTGTGAGCTCAAAGGAACAGCAGTAGCCGGGTTGTGTACATTAGGCTGTACCGGAAAAAAGTTCACCGTAAAAATTTTTGTTAACTCAGTAAAATGAACTTCACCGCTTCACCAATCATAGCTTTCATGTGTTGATCAATCCGTTTATATTTTAACCATTTAATAAGTTATAAATTTCGCAATTGTATCGCATTTTTAGGACGCTTTGATTGAGCAAAAAATTATTCTCATAACAATTCTCTCGAAAAGCATGGACTGGTGCCTTACATTCGTTGTTAGAGTCCATTTCTAGCCCCAGTAGGTCGATATAGGTACTGGTCGCATTCTTCTTCTTCTTGTTGTTTGGTGCTAGTGCAACAAAGCACGCCAGTCGGCTGTTTTCTGTGCCAACGGACGCCAATTGGAAATGCAAACTGCAGCCAAACCCCTTCTCCACCTGGTCTTTCTATCGCAGAGGAGGCCATCCACTTCGTTTGCTACCACCAACGGATTCCGAGTTTAATTCTTTCTAGGCTGGAACATCTGTAGCCACTCGAGCGACATGGACAAGCCAGAGGAGAGTATTTAATTCGCCACACTATGTCTATGTCGTTGCAGAGCTCTCAATCATCTGCGGTACTCGCTGTCGCCAACGCGTAAAGGCCCGTAAATCTTCCGCAAAATCTTTCTCTCGAATACTCCCAGAGCCTCTCGTCGGATGTTGTCATTGTCCACTCTTCTGCGCCGTATAAAAGCACGGGCATAATGAGTGACTTATATAGTGTGGTTTTCGCATGTCCAGAGAGGACTTCACTTATTAATTGCCTACCCAGTCCAAAGTAGCAATTGTTGTCAAGCATGATTCCGCATTGGATTTCGAGGTTGGCATCACTAGGGTGGTCCAAAAATGCATGTGGAAAAGTAAAACGGAATTTTTATGCTCTCACCCGCTAGGATTGTTCTATACCGAAAAAAATATACCCTTATTTTTTATTTTTAAATCAAAAAATATTTAGAGGTCGCTGAAAGCGCCCAAAGTTTTCCATGTATTTTGCATGGGGGGTAAAAAATGTTTCGTAGAAATGGTATAGAATAGTTAAAAATCAATATTTTTCTACCAGAAAACTCCGTATATCTGCAGAGGTTCCCAATAATAATACCCAATTGTTTATTTAACCATTTTTTCACTGCAACTATAATTTATAGGCCGCCAAAACCCCACAAAAACCCCGAAAAATGCAATGGGGCGACCAATAAAAAATCGTTAGTATTAAAAAATGGTTAATTGGGTATTATTATTGAAAGTCTCCTGAAGAGAACCAGAGTTTTCCGATCGAAAAATATTGACTTTCAAGAATTCTATACCATTTCTACGAAAGAAGTTGTTTTTTCCTATATAAAAATACATGGAAAACTTTGGGTGCTTTCAGTGACCTGTAAATATTTTTTGATTTCAAAATAAAAAAAATAGGGGTATACTTTTTTTCGATATAGAACAATCCTGGGAGGTGAGAGCATTACAATTCCAACTTTACTGTTTTTGGACCACCCTATTATCGGTCCTAAGCGGTTCTATTCTGCAGCTTTTTTATCTTCTTCAATATTAAATAAAAAAAAATCGCAATACGGCGAAACTCTGTTTGAAACCGGGTTTGGTATCAAACAGCTCGGTAAATAGTTTCGTGGTGCTACCAAATCCAGACATCCCGGTATAGAGACGCCGTAAGCTTCAGCAGCTTAGCTTTGGCCATTTTGGCAAACACATCTCGCTTCCCTCTTCAGTTCTGCTACTTCTTCGCCGGCGGTATGTAATGAGCGGCAATTTAATTCGACTGCTAGCATATGTCGGTTTGCTGAAGGATACTTTCTGAGAACAGGTTTGAGGGTCCAGTTGGCAGTCTGTTGTGATTGAAACTTTTCAACGTTGAGCTTTCCTCGCATTGTTGGGCGCACTTTTTTCTGCACATAGGCATGAGCGTATCTTGGCTACAACAAGATAGTTGTCTGAGTCGATGTTTGGGCCTCCAAAAGTACGTACGTCCAAAATACTTGAAGCGTACCTTCCGTCTATTACAAAATGATCGATTTGGTTTCTTGGTTTTTCGATATGGACACAGCCAAGTAGCTTGGTTGACGTTTCTATGCTTAACTTGCTTTGGAACCCGGCGAAGCCGATCAACCTCTATTGGACGTTTCTTGGAGACTGAACTGTCCGATGGTGGGACCAAAGATCCATTCCTTTCCCAACCTGGCATTGAGGTCGCCAGGCACGATTTTGATATCCCGACGGAGGCTGCGCTCGTATGTTCTATCCAAGTGCTCCTAGAAGAAATTCGCGGATGTCTGCTTTTCCGTCGAGGCTTGCGCAAGATGTTGAAGAACCTCTTTGTGACCAATTCTGCTTGTGGCTGCACGTTCGTCCTACGGAGTGAACGCCAGTACTCGACAACGCTGTCTTTTTTCCACCACAAATCCAATACCGGACTTGTGCTCTTTTACATACATGACAGCTGTAGTAGACGTCGCAAGCCCCACGCATTCTTTACCTTATCCCTCCATTTCTTTTTCTTGTATAGCCGTGATGTCAGCCTTTGTCATTTTTAGGACATTAACCAGCCGGGAAGAAGCAATTTTATTATTAAGAGTTCCGACATTCCAGGCGCATGACCCGAAATTGTAGTTTTGAAAACGTTTGTCCTGGTCGTCAGCAAATGAAGGGGGACCCAGCGCACAATTCATTTACTTAAATATTTTTTAGCACACAAAATATTTATAAAGATAGGTATTGCTTGTGCGAAACCAATCAATCATAAATTGTCTGCGCAACCCTAATTAATAGCGCAACGAAAATAATTGCCACACATAAAGAAACACATGAGGATACTTACAACCGGGATTCACACATAGCCATTAGAATTCAATAAAGAAAATGCTTTAGTAAACTTTTGTTTCATATCGCTTATCATTATCATAGCTATTTATTTACCTACCACAGACATATGCAATTCCATACCGAAATTCGTTGAGAAATCAGCGCCACAGTAGCGCATTCAATATTTACCCGCTGATTTCATATTTGCTTGGCACAACGCCCCACACCACCCTCGAGACAATGGGCGAACAAAATGCGCATTTAACACCTCAATTGAATGTTGACTGTCGGGCGTTGTTGTTGCATTGTATTGGATAATAATACAAGTAGATATACGCACGTGCATAACTACCGCTATAAAAGGGCGCTCGACTAGCGTGTTCAGTTGCTGATAAACATCGCCAACGATGCGGACAGCGGACAGTGCAGCCTATAATTTCAGTGGGGAAAGGTACGAGTATGTGGCTGTGTGTGTGTGGCACAGTTAGTACTGGTGGTAGTGGTGGCAACGTAAGGAGGTAGTTAGGGGCGGTTGTGGTTTTGTACGGACGTGGAGTTGCTGTGAGGTAAGCAAGTTTATGCATTTTTAATGAATTGCCTTGTGACATGGCACGAAAAACTTGTACGCCGATGGTTGGGCTGACAGAGCCGCAGAGGCCAGTGCATATTTGCAATACTGCATATTTCATATACGAGTATTTTTGACGTATGTGATGTTTGAGCGTTGATTTGCAAATATTTGCGCCACTTCCGCTGCCATTCTTTATGAACTCGTTTAAGGCGTGGTCAAAGGGCGCTTGACTATTGTTGCGCGCTCGACCGACAAGGAAATCCTGTGACGGCGGCAAATTTCAAAAGGAATGCGCAGACTTTTGGTTTGAGTTGCATGCAGCGCATTGCGTGCCGCACCTGTTTTTAACAGCTTTCACGTGTTGCAGACACAATAAAATTTCACGGTCTTTAATTGAACATTTTTTTTGCAACAGTGCAACGCTGATGCCGTGCAAATATTTTATAACTTCCGCCCCACTATACTGATGCACAATCTTTACTCAAACTCCCATTTCTCTTCTGTCTACTTTCAGCAAGTGGCCACGCCCACCGTCGTCAAGAAGATCATTCGACTGAAGGAGGAGAATAGCGGCATGTTTGCTTGGGAGATACGCGAACAGCTACAGCAACAACGCGTCTGCGACCCATCGTCGGTACCCTCGATCAGCTCCATCAATCGCATTCTCCGCAACAGCGGTCTTTGGACGGATGAAATGACGTCTAGTCAGCAAAACGCCGCAGCCGCTGCTGCAGCTGCACAGCAAATGTCATCCGCTGCCTATGCAACGCAAGCACACCTCTATGCGAATAGCGCTGCCGCAGCTGCTGCTGGCAGTAGTAGCGCGTCAAGTTGCCCGCCCACTGCAGATGGCGCTGTCGGCTCACCACCGGCGACACTCGTGCATCGTGCATCTTTACCACCACTTGCAGCAGCTCACCATGCGCACACCGCCACGCACCACCCCACCACTCATCATCCCCACGTGGCTGCACCGCATGCGCTAAGCTTACCAGCACAATTTCGTTATAGTTCTGCAGCTGCTGCTGCTGCCGCCGCCGCCGCTGCTGCTGCGGCTGTTGCAGCCAATGAGAACACCAAAGTTAATGCCACTGTGGCCTCAAACGAAGCACGTCTCTTGTCACCCACAAGTGCTGCAGGCGCAATCGGCGACATGCCTATCAAACCTGCACCGAAGCATCCCGCCGCAGCGCATATGGCTGCACTGAGTGCCGCCGGTGGCAGTCACACAGCGCTAGCGCAGTTCTCAGCCACTGTTTCGTCAGCGGTGTCGGGCCATCTCAGCGCACAGGATCTCAGTTACACCGCGCTACACAAGCACTGGCTCTGGCATCCCTCGCTACTCTACTATTCCACGCAGCATGCGCAAGTCGCCAGCCAATTTCTACCGTACGCGCAAGCTCAATGTCCAGCGTATTTCCATGCCGGCGGCACTGGCAGTAGCAGCAGTGGCATTGGTAGCGCGCTAAGCGCAGAAAGCACTATTGACTTGGTTTCGCATGGCGCGAGCGAAGCGCTTAGCGATTGTGATTCGGGCAAGTCCTCGCCGGCGACTTCATTGAATGCCGCACCAACTGTGGGTTCCTTAAGCGGCAGGGAGTCAACGCACAGCAATGTGACCAATTCTCGCAAACGCAACCCCTACTCGATTGAGGAGCTTTTAAAGAAACCAGAGAAGCGCATGCGTTTACATGCGGGCAATTCACGCAAGGAAGATGAATCGAGTGTCAGCAGCATCAGTTCGAGCGGCAGTAGTCGCAGTAGCTGCTGTGACGATAGCTGTGATGAGACGCGGAGTCAACAGGCAGAGACGCTAGCTGTTGACGATTGCAACGATAATGTGGAGGTAGTGAACTGAGTTTGGGGTCAGTGGTGAAAGGAGAAAAATTTGATTCGAAGTATTTATTTAAACTTAAATATTTAGATTTGATGTATGTATGTATTAAATTATTTGAAATGTAATATAACTGAAGGCAATTGTGTATCTCTAAGATCTAGTATTGAAGCTTAGTTAGTTGTAGTATACAGACTAATATGTATATGTAGGTATATATTATGTAAGCAGTTACGCGCTTTATGTGTGCTTAATCTTGTGAATGCATTCCGGAGTAAAATGAAATAAAATTAAAATAATATCAAAAGAAATTACCTCATCTTTTCCTTGCTGTATTAGTTCTCGGCTGGAAAGTGTTCGATCATTTTACCTCTTGTAGTTTTATGACGCAACACAAACTTATCTATATTTTAGTAAGTTTTGAGATTGAAAACAAGAAATGTCAAACATTCTCCTAAAGGTTAGAAAAAAACACTGTGATGCAGATTCGATCAACAGCTGTGATACCAACTCAAGGTCAAGCGGCAAATAAATCGTATACTAAATGCTGCAATACAGGAGCGGGCGGAGCTTTCGGGAGTTGCGTTTATCATGTTCGTAGAAAAAGGTACCCTGCAAGGGTATCCCCTATGGCTGTAAGGTTCTCGTGTATATGTAGGAAGTAGAGAGCGTTGATCTAAAAATAACGGGGAGGGACCTACGGTTTTATGCCGACTCCGAACGGCGATTGTATTTTTATGTAAAGCTGTTTTTCATGGCAGAAATACACTCGACGGTTTGCCAATGCCTGCCGAAGGGCGACCGTTGTAAAGAAAAAACCTCTTTACTATATTTTTTTGCGATGTTGCTTTGACCAGGGCTTGAACGCAGGCCCTGCGGAGTGGAAGCGCGCACTGCTTACCACTACACTACAGCGACACAGCGGATAACTTGTAGCTGTAGGAACAAAATAATTGCGGATGGAAGGACTTCCGAGATCTGAAGGTGCCATAAAATTCTACACAGATGGCCCCAAAGTAGAAAACACAGTATGAGGAGGCGCCTACACGGGAACGCAACTGCTTTCCGTCTACCTGACCATTTCAATGTCTCTTAAGTCGCAAATCACTTAACGTGACGTTAGAACAGTTCGCTTTGTACCTCGTTTGGGTACCGCAACAAAGTTACCTACTTATCGGAAAATGAGAAAGCAGACGAGCTTGCAAGAGAGGGTACTTTCATTCGACTTTTAACAGCCTTCGAATATTAGCATCAGACCGTGAAATTTAATAATTAGTACGTTGGGGGGACTCATTCTTGCATCAGATAAACACAATAGCTAAATAATGCTACACTTATTGAAAAATAACTTATGTCGTTTGAATAGTGGGGATTTAAGGGGCAATTTGGGTGTTCTAATACCATTCGTAAATGACTCACAGGTAATATTTAATTCTTGAAAGAGATATCTGCAAAACGATAATCGTCATGTTCAGCGATTAATCTCAAATTTAGTATACCATGGCTCTAAACTTGAATTTGGGAAAACTGGAGCCGGAGTATCTGGGCCTAGACTTCAAAAAGTCGTTCCGATGGGCACATACCCAACCATATTCCAGACGGAAATTTTCGCAATTGAAGTGTGTGTCCACGAACGTCTTTGCAGGAGGTATAGTGATTCAACAATAAACATCATTTCGGATATTCAGGAAGCGTTAAGAGCACTTGACTCTTGCAAAACAGTGTCAAAGCTGGTAGACAGTTGCAAAATGGTACTGGACCAACTAGGAACCAAAAACAGAGTTACCTTGTGGTAGGTTTCGGCCCACCAAGGTTTCCATGGCAATGAAAAGGCTGGGCTGGCATGCTAGGGAAATATCTTCAGCTTTTCTGTGGTCCATCCTGAGAATACACGGCAGAACACCTAAGGAGATGGGGGGACTCGCAAATTACAGCCTATTAGGGCACGACAAAGGGAAAAAGGCAATTGAAAAAAAACACACACCCTCTTGCGGGAATCTCCGTGCGTCTGCTGAATGTTAGCACAGAGGGTTTAAGAACAAAATGGGACTCTCTAAGGAGAGGAACTGCTGTTTTTTTTGCTATAGCAGGAAGCCTCTGAACTTATATTTTGTGATTACACGTGTATAACTCGACTGGGACTTATACACCTTGGAGCACGATTAGCATCTCCATCAAGACTCTGGAACACGTCACCCTCCAACGTGCCTAATTTCATCAATAACCTAAGGCTAGAGTGACTCCTTAAGGGTTAGAACAATTGGTGTAGTAAGGTCCAAGGTATTGGAGCTATATGCTCCAATAATAATAATAACGCGGTCCCACAAAGAAAAAACAAAAGTGGCATGTGCTTTTGACAGTAATACCCTATCCCCATGTGTTTTGGTGACTTGAACACAAATATGAATTCGGTTTTGCTTCATCACGTCAGGAATTTTTCTTAGCCTCAACAAATCTGGCGGATATTATGTGACAGTCACGTTTTTGACGTAGAACACATGTTACGTTTCGATATGGAGGCTATGCTCAAATGTTGTAGTTGTAATTTTTAGAGCTTTACGAAAACGCTTATTGCCCGAGAACTAATAAAGCGATTTGAAAGAAAAGTGTAAGTAACCAATTCGGTTTCTGTCGTACAAACAACGGTAAATATTGGCTTATTGTGGGGTACATTTTGAACCTTTAAAGTGCTCTGGCAACTTACGATTTGCAGCAATGGAAATATCTGTGGTCCTAAGCAATAACCGCTTAAGTCGACTTAAGAAAGAATGGAGTTATATATGCTATCGTATTCTTCAACCCCTCTTCCATGCGTACGTGAAATCCCCATCTCGCCAGCATTTGGTATATGGGAAGCATTGGTTGATATCTTCTAAGTATGTTTATTTGATTCAAATATATGGGCATAAATAATTTTCCATACTAAATCACTTCGTCATCATTTTGCAAACACGTGCATGCGCTGGAAGTGAGAGAAGGAGACAAAAAGTATGTATGTGTAGGTATTTCGGCTTTTGAATAACAGATGGCGCAATGTTTATAAAAGGCACAGGTGAAGGAGAATATGTTGATGAAGGATATGATAAACATAAAAGTAAAAACAAAGATATATATAAAGAAAAATATGAGGATGAGGACACCGATGAAAGTAAAGATGAAGATAGAGAAAGAGAGATTAAAATAAAGGTAATTATAGAGAAAAGGATATAGACAGAGACTCAATCTGGGGACTATTTCGGGATTTTAGAGATTTTCGGAATTCTCGGGACTTATCGATATAATGATCGATATTTTTAACGATTTTGTTATCGATATTTATTATCGATTCTGTTATCAAAAGTTTTATCGATATTGTTACTGAAATTGCTATCGATATTTTCGGAACTTATCGATATAATAAACAATATTTTTAACGATTTTGTTATCGAAATTTTAATCGATTCTGTTATCGATTTTATAATCGATTTTATTATAGATTTCGTAATCGATTTTGTTATCAATATTTTTATCGATTTTGTTATCGATAATTTTACCGATTTTGTCATCGATAATTTTATGGATTTTGTTATCGCTTTAGTTTTAGATTTTTCTATCGATATTATTACCGATTTTGTTATCGATATTTTTATCAACTTTTGCTATCCATATTTTTACCGGTTTTTGTATCAATATTTTTTTCTCACTATATGCTTTCGTTTATGACTTGGATGTGCTCTTAACCATACCATGTATTCTACGTTTAAATTTAGCGGCTGTGTCTCCGATAAAGCCTGCAGACCAAGACGAAGGCGCTGGACTGTTCTTTTTTTGAGGTTAGAAAAAATCCTGACGTAATGAAGTAAAACGCACTTCAGGTTCGTGCTCAGGGCAATAAAATAATAATAAAGAAAATATAGTCTGATACCCGCACCATGACATCTGTTTGTGTGGCTACACGACAGCTGTAAATAGCCCCACACCGAAGGCTTACAGCCGAAATTATTTTTGTGGGAGGTTGCCACATATTTGAAAATTCAAGTCAGTTGAGTAGATAATTGCATTGAGTAGATATATTGCAATATGGGTATCAAACTAAAGAAGTTTAGGAAAGTTTACTGTCGAAAATATTTTTGAATCTACATCTACTTTTTAAATACCCTCGAAAGTATATTAACTAACACCCACATGGACAAATAATTAACTAAAAAATTTGCTTGAAAATCTCACTTCATAAAGCCCTTTAATATATAATATTTTTTATGAATGTGCTGAATGTGGCCATAAGAGTTTTGGGAGGAAGTAAGAACACAAAAATACTTTTATGGCGCAATAAAGCACGCCGGGTATTTGCTAGTAATAATAATAAATCTTAGAGATTAAATTATAAATAAGTCCTCGCTTTTAAATACCCTGAACTTTATGCAAAAAAAAAAAATATTTTTCACTCAAAGACTACATACATATGTATTAATCGAGAAATTCTTTTCCGGCTTTAAACTTAACCTTGAATTAATTCACAAATAGTGTGAAGCAGCGTCTTAAACTACTGCCACACTCATAGCATTCACTGTAAGTGAAAATAAATGTTTTTGTATGTGTTTAACAGCATTGATTTGTTTTCCATGGAAGTGACACGAATCATTAAAATGCCTGAGAATTGTGCAAATCTAGTGTAAACTCGACAAAAAAGTGAAGCAAATTAAAAAATGCATTACATTCAACACTTTGCTGCACAACTTATTTCACAGCCAAACAACGAAGCGCACAACCGATTTAAAGTATATACACACACACATACGCATACACAAACTAATGCATATAACGGGTGATTTTTTTGAGGTTAGGATTTTCATGCATTAGTATTTGACAGATCACGTGGGATTTCAGACATGGTGTCAAAGAGAAAGATGCTCAGTATGCTTTGACATTTCATCATGAATAGACTTACTAACGAGCAACGCTTGCAAATCATTGAATTTTATTACCAAAATCAGTGTTCGGTTCGCTTTACGTCCGATTTATGGTCTACATAATCGACCAAGTGAGCAAACAATTAATGCGATTGTGACCAAGTTTCGCACTCAGTTTACTTTATTGGACATTAAACCAACCACACGAATGCGTACAGTGCGTACAGAAGAGAATATTGCGTCTGTTTCTGAGAGTGTTGCTGAAGACCGTGAAATGTCGATTCGTCGCCGTTCGCAGCAATTGGGTTTGCGAAACACATTTCGAACCGAACACTGATTTTGGTAATAAAATTCAATGATTTGCAAGCGTTGCTCGTTAGTAAGTCTATTCATGATGAAATGTCAAAGCATACTGAGCATCTTTCTCTTTGACACCATGTCTGAAATCCCACGTGATCTGTCAAATACTAATGCATGAAAATCCTAACCTCAAAAAAATCACCCGTTAGAAGGCAATGGGCAACCATTTTTTGTTGCTACTGTTGCTGTTGCTGCTACTACTGGTGGTGTGTAAGCGAAGCTGGCGCACGGCTGGTGGTCTCACACCACTATCTGCCACACTGAATAAATAAGCAGCCAATGCAACCAACCAACCAACTGAACAACCATCCAGCCAAGTAGCGATGAGCACAAGCAGTGAAGGAAAGTGTTGCACG
Organism: Rhagoletis zephyria; assembly: GCF_001687245.7. NCBI lineage: Eukaryota > Metazoa > Arthropoda > Insecta > Diptera > Tephritidae > Rhagoletis > Rhagoletis zephyria. The sequence goes on from NW_016157196.1 coordinate 55,381, forward strand.
AATGTGGCCAGCGAGCGGATGGGGGCGCGTATGGTCGACGCTGCGGCAGTCAGCGTGCGCACGCCATGAAAACGTTCCAATCAGCAGTGCCGTTTAATTAACTCGCGCGCCAATGAAGTGTCAACAGAAACTGCCAACGGCGACAACTGCAATGAAGACGACAACAACAACAACAACAACAACAAAATAGCGACAACTACTACTCCAACAGCAACTGCAACTGCACTTGAAACAACAATTGTAGTGGAACAAAAAAGAAAAGGCACGACTCACCACATTGCATTTGGTTTTCGTGTTGAATTACAAGAACAAACCATAAAAACAAACAACGATGCGGCGCGTTAATAAAAACGCAGTAATATTAATAAAACCAACTACAATAAATTACAACAACCACAACTCACATAATTTACACGCCGAGACAGCAGACGCAATGGCACAACAAAAAAACAACACAACGTATGGGGTGGGGGGAGCGCAGCAACATTGACACCCGACCAAGCAGGCAATGGAAGTATTTGTAGTTGTTGCTGTTGTTGGTGCAATTGCCAAGTTTTGCAGACGACCACGTACGCGTGTGTGGAATTCATAATCGATAAAGACACTACACGGCGGCGACGCAGGCGCAAATGTCTCATCGCACGCATCGCGCAGAGGACGCAATCGAACGATTCGCACTTCACACTTGCAGTCTTTCCGCCGACGTTGCACTTGGCCCCGTGCATAGTTGAACGACTGTACATACACGTATACATATAAATGCATGCAGTTACATACCACGCATCGCTCGTCATTTTCACGTATCGTTGATTTTCATGCGAGCTGTCAGCAAAGGTGCGAAATACTCGTGAAATGTTGTTGCATACCTCACGCCTGCAACCAAGTCAAGTAGTCACTCTTCAGGCCAAGTTTTACTGCTTACGGTTGGTTGTTGGCAAGCAAAAACTTAATTTTCCCAGGCGACTAACCATGGCGGGCTATGTTCGAGTTGCTGCTGGAGGTGCCCGACGGTTGGCAGGTGAATCTGTGAACAAAACGAACGTACGAACGCTCAGTGGACGCTTTTCAAATTTGGTTTTGGTCGTTCAGTACGTCAACGAATGCAGTTCATCAGCTACCAAAGTGGAGTTAGTTTAACTGAACAAATGCACTAACTCGTGCAAATGTGCTCTTGTAAAGCAAATGTGTGCATATAGTATAAAAGGCAGAGGTGTTGGTGATGATGAGAAAAACACATTGAAGCGTTGCAGTCAATTTGCACTTTGACAACTTCAACTTTGACAGTTTAGAGGGAGAACATAGGCATAGGAGAAGGTAAGGAAAATCACTGTAAGTTTTGAAAAAATAAACTCGTATGCATTTTGGTGCTTACGGGGGACCTATAGCGCCTGAGAAAAACTAAACTGATTATGAGCCGCCGTAGAAAAATATTTTGTGAAATCTTCTATAGTTAAATACTTCATTTTACAGATTCAACCAAACAGGTTTTATTATAAAGTTTTATCTCGCTTTCTCACTGGATCTTCAAGGCGATAGTCAGGCCGATACTGTGCCGTTGGGTACTGGTTTGGTCGACAGCAATGGATAAGAAGTCATTTCTTAAAAGAATAGAAAGTTTATATAGGCTATCAATTGTCGACATGACACGAGCACTCAGGACAACACCAACGGAAGCCCTCTATACCCTGTTGCATCTCTTGCCGGCGGACCTCTCGCCCAAGAATATAGCGTTAAGAACTGCTGCCAGGCTTTATTTAACGGGGTAGTCTGTGTGCAGGCTCTACGGACACTTTAGTACAGCATCAACCTTATTTGGACGGATCCCGGATCTGAACTTTGGGACGAACTTCGAAGCCACTTCGAGGGTGTGAGGGCATGAGGAGTGCTCAGCGTAGGGTTGGTAGTCGTCTGCGTGGAGCTTGGTCCCAACAAATCCTACAATCTGCCGAACTACTGCAGCATTTTCCAAGCGAAAGTATTGAGTGGAAGGAGAGCGGCGAAGCTCTGGATTTACTACATACTGGTACTGACGTATATCTGTACTGGGTTCCGGGAGAACACCGGCATCTCAAGTAACGAGGATGCCGTCAGGCTGGCAAAAGAATGCTTTTAGAGGAGGTGCCGATTTCCTTTCACGTGATTAACTCGGAGTTTGACTACGGTTCGGAAGGCGCAGAAGGTGTGGACCCAAACGCAAGGTTTCAAGGTATCTATGTGGGATTATGTGCGGAGCGTATGACATAAAGCTCATGGAGTTTCTCCTATCTCTAAAGTGAGAGGATGCTAGACTGCTGGTGGGTGTTCTTATGATCAATTATAAAATCTATTGGAGATGCAGATAGAAGAAGAGAGTGAAGCATATCCTATGTGAGGGTCCTGCCCTTAGCAGACTGCAAATCAGTATCCTGCTGGCAAGCCTGTTGCCTTGTTAACTTGGATGCCGCTGCCAAGATAGGGTTCCTTAAGGCTTTCCAGTTTGCCTAGAGGACTTGTCTAATAGGGTCGTAGTTTATTTGGTATATGGACATTAAGGGTCTCTGCGAAGCCATACATTGGCTAGCAAGCTTACCTAACCTAACCTATTATCCCGCGGTTATTGGCCCTGACAGCAGAATCTGCCTTCATGTGGGTGGATCGGGCAATGTGTCCTGTGTTTCCAGTCATCTGGTAAGTAGTATTCATCAGACCGAATTTTGCTTAACAGCCGCAGTTTAGTTGCTTTTAAGCTGCATTATTATTGTTCTTATCTCGTATTTGTGGAAGTAGAGGACGTGGGCTTAGTCTTTATAGAATGACCTGGGTTTTTCTCTTGTCAAACGTGCCTTTTTTGTGTCGCTATTCGAAAGAATTGAGGAGTGCTCCATCCATATCTTAAGTGTACTCTAGACCAGGCGTGTTCATCCAGTAGCTCAATTAGCTAAGTTGGCGCACAACAACATTACTGTGGCTCACATTGGCTCACTTACAACAAACATAAACTCCGATCGCGTCGACCGTTATTGGCTGCAGTGTGGCCTTGTATTTTTCGTTGTCCCTCATACCAACTGTTTTTGTGAGCAGTTAGGGAGTTATCATCCACTTATTCCGCAGCGACATTGAGACTGAAGGGCGAAATTACCAATCAAAAACTTGTCAAACTTTATGTTAATTTCGATTTATTTTATATTACTCAAAGTATTCTCAGATATTCGTAGGTTGCGTAATTTTTCAATCGGTGACCATTTAATTATGTTTTTTAATGACACTGTGCAAGAAATTATCTAGTAAAGTTATTTAGGGTATGCTGGATTCAGTGACGATAGCGATTTTTCTAGGTTAGGTTATTTAATCGAGTAATATTAAATTCAAGTTTTTAGGCTGGACCCATTTTTAAGCGAACTTTTACGATTTTCGATTGCGCTGAAAATTCTTATGTTGATTTGAATTTTTTGGAAATACATTTTATTTTAATTTTTAATTTTTATTATTATTTTTTTTTTTTATAAAAATACGTCGATAAAAATTTTATCGCAATTAGAGTAGACAAAATATACCACCCATACAAAATTTTCAATTTTGAGCAAAAAATCCAAAATACAAAAGAATATCGTCATTAAAGAATAAAACCGCGTATCAACAAAATGCAAAATGGGCGGGCGTATGTGAGATTGTATAAATTATTTTCTAGAGAGTGAAAACACTCATATTTCAAAATGGCTCTCTTTTTTATAAAGCAATCGTGTTTCTGGCTAGTATATTTCAGGACGAATGGATAAGGATTATACCAAGAGCTTGTGATCCCCACATCTCCTCATCAGACTTCAGCAGGGAAGTCTAGAAAAAAGAAGTCTAATGAGGAGATGTGGTGATCTTCGAAATAGCTTCTATAACTTCTACCGCTTAGACTTTGTTGCTTTTTCCATTTTTCCTAATAAAATATTCGTGGTACGAAGCTCTGGAAAAATATTAAAATTAAATGTTAATAAGCCACAATAACATTGACAAAAACGATATTTATAACCGCATTATTTTATTTATTGAAATTTAAATAAATTTTCCAATCATCTTCATTATCTTCTGGTAAATTTCAACAAATAGCTCTAAAGAGAGCAACAAGCTTCTTTCCACTATACCAACTTTCCAGGCTTGCTGTTATCTGATGAAATGTATCACCATGCTGGTCCAATGCATCTGGGGACTGTTCCATTTCCATAAAAAAAAATAAGTTTTGACCGTTTTGGGTCATTTTTGGATATTTTTTTGTATTAAAGCTGTACTAAATATTTGTCGGATCGCAAAATTAATGGTCAAATCAGATTTCTAGCACCATAAAATTCACCAATACGAGTTTTCTGAGACGTAGAAAATCGTAAAATTTCGCTCAAAAACAGGTCCCGGCTGTAAAATTTTAAATTAATATTACTCGATTAAATGGCCTAACCTAGAAAAACTACTACCATTTTTTCGACTAGCACAGTGGGTTAGTTAATGTTTTCAAATAGAGTAAAATATGTAAATCTGTATTTATATCTACATTTAATATTATAAACGCATGCAAAAGATACAAATTTCCCACGCTACTAGCAAATCTTCTTAATGATGTGTACCTGCAACTTAAAAGCAATAACTAGTACAGACAACCAGCAGATCGACCACCTACGATTCAAACTATTGCAAGTTTACTACAACACAAATGTGTGCGTACATCTGTATATACATATGTATATACATATCTGCCACAGATTGACGCCAAACCATTTGTGGTAAGCAACTGATAAGGAACGGCAACGTGAGCGCAACACTCAAATGCGTCACCAGGGAGTTATGGTGATAATTGGCATTTGCGAGTCAAGTAGTAGCGGCAGTCAAGTACCTAATAAATATGTATGTGGTTGTAGTGCTGTTGGATGGAGGTGACAGTGCCAACTGCCAGCGATTTAATTGCAATCAGCCAAGTGTAAACATGAATAAATATTTGTTTACCAAATGCGCACAACAGCAGAAAATCAAACCGGCCAACGGCGATCAATGGCACTGACTGATCAATGATTGCCGCCGATCGCAAAGCAATGGGCGAGCTTGTTGAGCAGCTCATAGAGTCTTATTGAAGAACTAAGCGCAAAATTTAATTTGGTTTCTTGCCTGTCGAATATGTATTTCTTCGGATGAAAGAGACTTGATTTTCGAAACTATAAGAAAAAATGAAGAAAAATGTGTTCAAGTTAAATTAAAAAACAAAAAGGCATGCAACGCATTGCTGATCAACGGCAAACCAAAAATTAGCGCAATGAACGAAAAGTATGTACGAACGCTCACTTTTTTTTTGGCTTCTGGTTTTGTAAATTTTTTGTTTGTTTAATTTGCTGTGACTGTTGCTTTTTGAAATTCTACGCGTTCGTGTTAAATATTCGAAGCTCGTATATTTCGCAGCTACAGCTTTAGAAACAGAGCGTTGCACGGATGTTGCATTTTTATGTTTTATGTTGCTTGTGGCAAGAAAAAAGCAACCACAGCATCAGCAATGGTTAGCCGCTGCTCCTTTTTAAATAATTCGAAATTAACAAAAACTTGTTATAATTGTATCACGTGCAAGACAACGGTGAGTGAAGTGCAAAAAATGAGAATATATCTTTGCTTTTCAGCAACCCAGTAAACATTTTTGCGCTATCGAAACCTTTTTCGGTTGTAGTGCGTCAGACAAAAGAAAAACCTACACCACGAAATAAAACCAAAAAATGTAATGAGTTATTTAAGAGTAGCTGAGTGACGGATCCAAGCAATTCGCATCATTATAATAAGATGCATATCAGTCACAAGATAAGTAAACAGAGGCACACCACAATGCGAAATTATAACCCTACTCTTTTAGAACTCAATTAAAAAAAATGTGCTTCACTAGTCTTTACTTAATTTACCACTTTCCTCAGCTATCAGAGAGTTTCACTTATCTTATACGCTGACGACTACTTGGTATTGGCGTCGGACTATTGCATTGATGACCTGTGTTTGAAAGTAAACAGCTGTATATTCCATCTTTTCATGCTTCCCACTACACGATGCCCTACCCTCTTCCATATGAAATCAGTACTGTGCCTTGTTTTATTTCCTGGACGAAGATGGTCAAGCCCTCGCCAAGTCACGTCAGGATGCATCCATGCTAACTTACGAAAGAAATCCAGAGGTTTATAAACGGCATTCACAGGGAGTCGGTCTTATCTTACACCGACTCTCGAACTGTGAATGCCGTTTTGGGAACACACCCACCTCTATAGCCAAACTTCGATCTGAATAATGCAGCAGGCTAAACTTGAGCTTGAGCAGATTAGATGCAGATGTGCCCAACGAGTGCCCGGTATGCGGAGAGATGCCTCACGACTCGAGACATCTCTTCGCATGCCCTCTAAACCGCACTCAGCTAACACCCCTATCCCTATGGACAAACCCTGTCCAAAATGCAGATCCTTGCGCGAACCGGACCTACATCGCATAACCAATGAAATTGGCTTCATACGAAAAGGCATAAACAATATTCATCGAGAAACAATCACCATCTTTACCAGCTCTCGTCCCGTGAAGTCCGTCATCATAGACCAGACCATCTGCTGCTTTGAAAGGCCCGCATGACGCAATTAAAATGTAGATATAGTAGCAGGATAAACCGCGATGCGAGCGTACCCAAAATAAGTTTTAAATCACACCACATGGCTGCAGGTACCTTTTCCTTTGGTCTAACCCGTCGAAACAGCCAGTTTCTTGGGCCTTCCGTTAGTTGAGTTCGACGAATACGATTGATGGACAAACCTAACTAGGCGGGGCTTAGTAGAGCCGCTACAACAACGACAACAACAACAGCAGCTACCTCTTAATTTTCCTCCTAAGATCATTCAGCCAAGATTACATTCTTTTGGTCCGCATGTTTCCTGGGCCTATCGTTAGTTGAGTATGTCGACAATGATTTATTGACGAGCCTAATGAGGCACGATATCCTATTGTACAGCAACTTACCCTGCCTTGGTAAGAAATATGGCGTTAAACCTATGGTGTTTTAGTCTATTCAAGGTCCTTTGAGAAATACACGATCAGAAAAAAGAAAGTAAATATGTTAGTTACGGGGCGTTACCCTTCAATCTAGCCAAGAACTTCGAAAGTATACTTCCCAAGCACATTGCTTTACTGGGTTGTAGTCTCGCGCGCACCCTTAAGTTTGCTTGTGACACTTGGGTACCTGTGACGCATGCGCATCCTGTGCGCAGTTCATAAACTTTGGCAGCAACTCAATCGCTTCCCCGCACGCACTCCCACCGCCAAATGTGCGCGTATACCCCGCCTGTGAAAGAACTGACAGCGCCCGCAACTGCCGCCAACTAAAACAACCGCATCAAAGTTCACCATCATCAGTGTCCAGCCGTCGCACATCTCGCTGCTGATGATCGGCTGATCGGTCGAGTGTTGAGTGGTGGTGGCAGATCGCGTAGGGAATGCAACGCATCCGTTGCAATTCGCAATCCAATGCGTTGTGATGCGTTGCGAAAACAAAATTCCATGACTGACAGGGAGTGCGCGCAACGACAAACGCATGTATGTACATGCAGCGATGCGGACAACGTTTTGACCATCCGATCTGTATTTGTCGCCAATTCAATCCCACCGATCTGCTAAGTGATGCGATCGCGCAACACGGTGTCGCGGATATTTTACGCGCAAGCGCACAAAAACTCACTAAAAACCAAATGCTAAATTCACATTTGTTGCTATTGTTGTGATTGTCGTGCGTTTGGTAGCCGTCTGATCTTTTGGTGTCACTATAGCCTGCCACGCCAGTGTGAACCTTCACGATCGATCTGCTAAAACGTTGATCGCAACGACGTCGCTGCTCATAGGCGACACTTTTAGTCCAACACACTTTGCTACGCAGCCTGGCTGGGCTGTGTTTGCCACTGTTTCTTTGCGCCGCGTTTTATATTGCGGCGCGCCTCTGTGAGCAACCGTGCCGTATCACGCTGTGCTTCACCAAAGCGCAGATTGCCGCTATCGCCGCCGCCGCCGCCGCCGCGCATCTGTAGCCACGATCGCAGCGCAAACACATATCAGCAACAGAATATTTTTATACGGTCGCGATCGAAATATCAATGAGCAACGAGCAAACAACATGCTTTTTATGCGTTTAACAGTGCCAACACAACATTGCAGTGGCTGTGACAGAAAAACTCTCTTCGGTGCGTGAATGTCGCAAGGAACGCAAGCTTCATTTGCTGCACATTAGATTTGGAACTTCAGTTGCGATCCGCGTGTTTTTCTGCTCAGCATCATGCGGCCGGACGCATGGCCGTTGAATCACTGCGGTTGAGAATGAGGATAAGAACAGAATGTCTGTGGCTGTTTGAGTTTTTCGGTAGCCGGTCAAAGTGCTCTTCTTTTCGATGGGGTTTGCTGTAGCACGTTGTCGGGCATCTTTTTTCCTGTATCCAATGTACTACATTGTTTCGTCCCGCTGAATAGCTTTGATCGGTGTTTTACTATGTTTCCCTTTACATTATATCTGTCTTAGCTGTATATAAACCTGGCTTTTATGTTTATAGATAGTTGCTTATAAATAAGTTTGTGTGTATAGGTTTGCATTTAGCTGACATTTGCTTGCATTGACTTTGGACGGAATAAATCAAATCAGTATGCACAAAATTGTGTGCCTTTTTTTGCTTATGCTTCGTTTATTAATCGCTTATCAGACATATGATTACATTGCGAGAAAAGTTGTGTCGATTATGATAACACTAGTTTTGAATAAATTAATACATATCTATAAAAAAAATCAGAATTAAGTCGCGATAGTGTTGCCTTTGTCATGGGGAAGGTATTCTTCTTTTCGTCTCCCCTTTGGCGTAGTAACAGCCACGGAAAAATAAAACAAATTTGAAAATGTATAATTCGCCATGGACGATATCCTCATTCATGCTGAAAATCGAGAAACATTGCAAAATACGACAAAACAAGCCGAAAATATCCCTCGTTAATCCAGAAACTAGAACACAGAAAAATATATATTTGAAGCAACTCGACTGAAATTCCTTGCGCACATAATCTCAGCTGAGGGTCTGGAAGCTAATCCTGATCGAATTGAAGGAATAAAACTTCTCAAGAATCCAACCAATAAAGTTGAGCTGCAAAAATTACTTGATATGGTAACATACTTAAACAGGCATATTCCTAATATGTCAAAGCTTACAGAGCCCTTAAAAGATTTATACAAAAAAAAGACTCCGAATTCATATGTGAATTTAAACAAGAAAAAGCCTTAGTAAAAATTAATAAATTATTAACGCAAGCTCTGGTATTAAAATCATATGATATCAGTGCTCCAGTACGGATTTCGAAAGATGCAAGTTCAAAAGGTGCTGTTCTAACGCAAGATGGGCATCCTGTGACAAATGCCACAAAAGCGTTGACAAGATCAGAGTAAAACTATTCGCAAATTGAAAGATAAGCTCTCGCAATAAAATTTGTTTGCCAAAAGTTTCACGAATACATTTGCAATAAAAAATTAACCGTCGAAACAGACCACAAACTGTTAGAGCCGATTAAAAAAAAAAATAAGTATTGACGTAGCTGCGGCCAGATTGCGCAGAATAATTGTCGATTTTGTGCAAAACAACTCTAAAGTGGCGTATTAAAAATAGGAAATACCCATAGCTGACACTCTTAGTCGTGATTGTAGTCACGTTTCTACTTCAAATGTTGAAAATGAAACTTTGTAGATAATAATCGTGCTGTCGATGTCCCGGAAAACTACCGTAGAGCTTATTGAAGTAACAACCGAAGACGTAGAGCTCCAGCTTTTAAGTTAGTAGATTTTGCAAGGTTTCCCTGATGAAAGTAGTAAGCTTGCAACAGATGTTGGACACTACTTTAACTTTACAGAGGAACTTGCTTACTAAAATGGCATCTTATTTAAAGGCGATAAAATTATAGTACCACAAAAATTAATTTAAAAAAATGCCCACAGCGATACCCACCGCACATTTTGGTATTCAAAGCTGCCTAAAGAGAGCAAAACAAGGGCTTTATTGGAAAGGCCAGTACTGTTATAGCCTAGAAATGGTCAAAATCTGTCCGGTCTGTGGAAAAAACACAAAGGGGTGAATATAAGGAAGAAGTTTTAACAAGAGAAATATTTATCGTTCCGTGGAAAATAATAGCATTAGGTATAATGAGCCGTACATAGTAATTACCAACATCAAGCCAAAATCTTAAACCCAAATTAATAGAAGGTGTTTCATATAGACTAAAGCTGAAAATTTTCAAGCTGGAAATCATTTATGTACGAATTAAAATGGCGCCAGAGATTGGTTAACTGCAGAAATAATAACACGTCAAGAAACTAACCAAGATCTGTTTTAGTTCAACTGGATGATGGTCCCATATTCAGGAGGAATACATCTTGGGTACGCAAAAATGGTGCTAAGTTACCAGTCCCAGAAAAGGTAATAGTACCCCACACAACTACGGAAATACACGCAGCAAGCAAAATTCGACCCTTCTTAATTAACAACTTCTTCTAAGCAAAGGCCAACCAATGACTTAGAAACTATAGGCAAACTCCGTCTCCTTTAGAACTCTCCAGAGAATGTCGCTGAATGTATCCAGAATGTAACCGAATTTATTAAACAATTTCTCCTTTTTTCCCAGAGTTCTCACAGTATTTATCAAATCTTACCATGGTTTCGATGATGGCTTTTACTCAAAATGTAATGCTTAAATGAAAAATAAACCAAAATTTATAGATAATACAAATCTTTAGGAAGACAAATTCTCCCTTACTCGAAAGCATAAACATCAATAAAATCCTCCAGAAAAACGTTTTCGAAATTTGTCTAAGGCTCATTAACAGGCCTAATCCGAATTAGTAAGTAACGGGTTTGCGCCTTAAGTCTTTTGATTGATGCCACATCTCACTCGTTTCTTCAATGCTGACATGCGCTGAGCTACTTGTGGCTGTATTTATGTACATCGTAGCATAGCACCGAAAGTTGCTTTTCATCAATAATGATATTAGACATTAAGACCGTATCACACGCGTTTGCCAAAAATTTTGTGTAAATGGGTGAATATTTTTCTCTATCCCAATCACGAAAAACAATTTGTTCAAATTTTTCAATAGAAGTTTGCTGTTTGTACCAATCGTGTGACCACAAAAAGAGGTCATCTCAATACTAATAGCGTAATATAAAAAATGTACAAATGTACCACTCGTGTGACACTGTCTTTAGAATAACTCTCACCACCATTTGTTGGAATATGTGAAAAGCCCAAACTCTAAGATCTGGCAGCATTGCTTCACACGCATCGATTCCTATGGAGGTACATACATAAGTTTCACAATTAGATTAATTTTTTTTTCATCTCATCTAGGAAAATTTTTCCAAGCGTGTCTACTGACAAATCATTGTTAGTTGCATTATCTCTAACACTTTGATCATCACAAGGTCATAAATTACCCGCCCCGATAGAACTGCAGAGTGTATTCAACCAAACACCTCCTTCGCGTTGGAAAGACCAGGCGGAGAAGGACTTGGCTTCACTTGGCATTTCCAATTCGTAACAGTTGGCACAGAAAAGATATGACTGCCGTGCGGTTTTGGATTCGGCTAAAATCGCTTAGGCGGTTATAGCGCCAATAAAAAAGGAGAAGATCCACCGATTGTTTGGCTGGCACAATTTTTTTCAATGAAAATATTATTACACAAATATTAGGCAAACATCCATATACATATTTATACATAGTTTCAACCCACAACTGCCTTTGGTAGCTTGTGTGAACTATTTTTCTAACCTAAGCAAATACTGCCAAATCTCGTTGAATTACTTATCAAATAACTTCAGATTAGTTTATCTAAATTAACATCCCACTGATCTCAGTGTATTTCATCGCTTTTAATTCCTCACTTTCGCCTGTGGATGCCTTTTTTGCTTGCATACACATGCCCATTCTTGGCTGTGTGGACAGATATCATGGCAGAAAATTTATTTTATGGCGGTAATGGTGTTATGTTTTACGCGATTAGCAGGACGAATGTTTTGACATTGCGTACCAATGTCACGCAGCGCAGATAAGATAGCAAAAAAAATAAATTAAAAAGAGAGTATAAAAATGAAACATTGAAAATGCTATTATGAGTGTAAGCGCAAATGACACCGCAGTGAGCTGATGAACACGATAATGAAGAAAATTGGAAAAAAAAAAGTGTTTAATAAAGATTTCTGCTTTTACTCAGAGGGAACATTGGCATTGCAAAAAAAAACACATTGCGACTTCAGCTAAAATTATTTTGCTTTCTTCTCGATAAAAGTGGCAGCGACTTTTTTCTAGTTTTTTTTTGTGACTGTGGCAAACCTTTTCAACTGAGAGTAATACGAAATAACCGCCTAGATTTATGTGGTGTTTCAAAAATTGAAAAAATACAAGCAAATTGTGTAGATCGTGTTCATAACTTATGGGAGCTAAGCCATCTACTGCTTTCTGTAACCTGATCCTTAACCCGCATTGGTCAAGTGTTTTGGTGAAATGCTTGATTTCGAAAAATTTCACCGCGTTGGTGTAATGTCAAAACCGTCGCCCCAATTGCGATCTTACACCCCGGAAGATGCTGCATGTTGAACAACTTAATTCGTTCTACCTGTTTCTAGTCATTATTAGCGTCGCTCCTAGCTGTTATACTTAATATCTTTTACCTTTCATTTGTTTTTTTTTTTCTTAAGTTTTTCTTATCTTTTATTTTTAATGTCGTTTACCAGGCGTTGTTTTTGTTGCCGCATCACCAGCGGCATATCTCTTTCATTTCGTGGTTGTTTTGTTCCAAGTTGGTAAATTAAGCAATTTTTTATGGTCAATTTAGACACAACGGATTGCCTTAAACAGCCAAAGCGTGTGCGCCGTCGCTGACGTTGATTTGCTCAGTCAGCTAAGGAAGCATAAGAAATGCGCAAACTAGCTCGGGTATGTGTGTACACTGGGGTGGTCCAAGATAAGTGGTACCAAGGACTGTTCCATATCGAAAAAATATACCCTTATTTTTTATTTTGAAATAAGAAAATACTTCCAGGTCGCTCAAAGCGCTCAATGTTTTCCATGTATTTTATATGCGAAAAAAGGAACTTTTCGTAGAAATGGTATAGGATTCCTGAAAATCAATATATTTCCATCTCTCTTCATGAGACTTCCAGTAGCAATACACAATTGGTTATTTAACCATTTTTTAATACTAAAGATCTCTTATTTATCATTTTCTGGCATTTTTTGGGGCTTTTGGTGGACCCATAAAATATAGTTACTTTGAAAAAATTGTTAAATAAATAATTGGGTATGATTACTGAGAATCTCCTGAAGAGAATCAAGAATTCTATACGATTGGTTTTTTGCCATATAAAATAAATAATAGGACCACCCTAGTGTACACTTGTGTTTGTCTGCGTTTTCTTGGCATTACGCTCGCATACACTCATACATGTTTACATTATTTGAGTCCAAAGCTATGCCGTTTAGCCAGTCGTTCAGACGCCAAGATTGATTTCTCAATGCAATTAAAACGGAAAACTAAACCAGCAACGCAATTGCAGCACTTGCACGAGGCTGAAACGTTGGCTGTAGAAGAAGCCCTTTGCTATTGGACTACTTAATTTTTTGTTTGCTTCTTTTGCCGCCTGTTATTGCGCGCTCATGTCACTCTAGCGGTGGCAATTTTGTGTGCCACTTCAGAAAGGTTAATTGGAAGGCAGTTATGTTCTAATTTAAATCACTTTGCAGGTTGCACAGCGCCCGGACAGCAAAACATGTGGTTGGTTGCCTAATAAAACTGTCTTTTTCCACGTTTGCGCAATCACCTTCCTTCCACTACACTACTCCTCGCATGCATACAATATATGCTCTTCGTCTGGCCGCACCTGTGGTTCATCTTTGTTTTGTGTCCGATCGCTTTTTTATTTTGGGTCATTAAATGTGATTTTTGTCTCCATTTAGTTGACCGCTTTGCCGCTATGGCTGATATGTAAGCTGTGCGCTTACTGTAATTTAGCTGTGATGCTCTGCTCTTGATGATCTCTCGCTAAAGATGATGGAAATGTTGTTGAAATTAATGCTGATTGCTTTCCGTCGGTCTCCAACCGATTGACTCCTCGCAATCGTGCTCGTATTCATCGCGGCGCACGTTTTGGACAGTAGCCATATTGTCACAGCGGGTACTTGCGCTAGGTTCCAGCGATAGAAATTTACATAATTAAATTTTATTATTGATTTTTAGAGGAAACGCTAAAATTTTAAATCGCTTCCACTTAGATATTTGGATCCCACCAAACCGACAATCATCGGCTGGTTCATATGTAAGTACATATGTATGAATGTATTTTTAATGTTTTAATTTAGTTAGGTAGCTGTCTCATAATTAAAATCAAATGTGCCGGCGACATTTACGTTGGTCACAAAATAATATAAAACAAAGTCATCGAAGGAAATGTTTAAAAAACTGTTGAATGTAACGAATGGAAGAAATATAATTTTTTTGTTATGGCGATTGAACGCTTTTAAATTTTCCTAAGCAACGGAAGAAGAACGGAAGCATTTCTGAGAAACTTTCAAATCAAAGTTTCTCACCTTACGCACGTGTACATTAGGGCGGTCCTTAAATGTGGGAAGAAAATGTGTACATAAGTTTTCTTAAGCCTCAACACCTACGTCGATAAGTAAGTCTATTGTGCCCTCAGCTCATCACAACACTCAGCTGGCACAAGGGACTATATGCATGTAAGACATGATCCCGGGAGTAGGAAGTGTATGTACTCCTTTTTTGACTACAGATACCCTATGCTGCTCCCACTTCTATGGCTTCAAACCTCCTTGGAAGGGTCACAGAAGCTGCATAGATAGGTTGCTAGACTTGGATAGAAGATTATACAAGTTCTCTTAATTGGGGTCGAGGCCATTATAGCTAAGTGAACGGCTTTCTCATTTCTTCCAACTCACATGTGCCCTTGTACCCGTGCACTCTAAAGCCATTGAGAATTTTACCTCGAAGGATTAGAGTCCCGTCTGACTATCACCTAAAACAAGGATAATCTCACTTCGATTTCGCTTGGAAGTTGCTTGGAAAAGTTCCCAGGGGCACCGAAAGCTAATACCCTCAGTAGTTTTAGGGCCATGTGTATACCAATGTAGTGCGCTCGCCTGGATGTGTCTCTCCATAAATAAGGTACTTCAGGATGCTTTGCTATTTATAACAACCTTAAAGTATCTTTTGAAAATAACTACCCTATAAATATAATCTGTAAGGAGCAGAACTAGAGACAGTTGGGTGCCTAGCCTGTCGCTGCGCCTAGATGTAGCGAAATTTAGAAGAGCTCGCTTTGTATCCTTTTCAACTGAACGATGCTGTAGCTCGAGTTGCAGAATTACTTCAAACGCTAGCCTGGCTCCTGCATTGTCCTTTAACAAAGATTTATGGAGCCTAGTAGATGCAGGAGTCGGTGATATGTTTTCATAAAAAATCCTGAAGCTGCTACGCTCAGCCCCCTAATTTCTTTATTGTATTTTGTTGGACTGGCTGAGTACTTCTCGCAGTTTCTCGTGCGCTTTCTGTGATTGGAAAGTCTGCGCACCCCTTGCCTGAGTTTTAAGAGTTCCTTTGGCCACCAAGCAGGCTGAGATTCTCCTTGTGGCTGCGTCAAGAGACACCTGGAGTAAAAAGCATTTCGTCCTTTGGCGTGCAAAATCGCGTATTTGATGCAAGCTAAATTTTACAGGAGGAAGAAAAACCAGATTTTTAAAAAACTGTTGCGCATGTTTTTAATAAACTCACAATATACAAACAATAATTCTTCAAAAACAGCAAAAAGCTTTTTAAAGTATACGCGAAATTCCAGCTTTTTTGGCAGTTTCCTTATACGCGGTATTGCACGCCGACCGACAATTTAAATAGTGCCATGCAGGCTATTAACCCTGTCTTCTTATTCCATATAGTCAACCTTGTTATACTTCTTATGTTCTTCCTATAACCTAGTTACTTACAACCTGAATATTTCCTTGTACTTATACTAGTCTGTTCTGCTGGAGTTTTGGGGGAAGTAAATGACGAGAATGCATCGCTTCAAATTAATCGAATTTAGAGCTCTCTCTAAATAAGGCTTCTCTTTTCATAGTTTGCCAAAACTGATCGAGACACTCTTTTTTAAGACTGTGTCTTGAAGTAATGTAACTTATAGGGTGATTGACTCGAGTTTTTGGGAAGTTTTTTTTTATTCGTGATTTTTCGGATATCTAATAGACCGGAGCTGTGTTATCGAAAAAGCCGACGATGTCATACATCTTAAATTTCGTAGTAAATCATGTTTCAAATTAAAAAAATTAAATTTGCTCAAAAATTTAAAAATCATATCGAGCCTTAACCGCCAAAAAACGAAAGTGACATTCTTTCAATATCTTTTTTTGATGCAGGTGCATTTCTGATTCAAAAAAAATTTTGCTTACATCTTTTTAGCGGTTAGGGCTCGATATCATCTAAACATAAAATATGGACGCTTTGAAACTTTTTACGTTTTTTAATAAAATTAGAGAAATATTTCTAATTTTTTTCCAAATATTTTGTTGCTGCAGGACGGTGATTTGCAAATTTTTTTAATAAATATTGATAGAAAATCAAATAAAAATAAATACGCTTTAAAAATGATGTCAATAGAAAAATGTCATCCAATTCGATGAAATAGAAAACGATATACAAAAAGTGAAACATAGCAAAATGGTCGTCGTTTATGTCAATAACTAGCAAAATAAAAATTTTGGCAAAGTTTTATTTTGGGAACTCATTTCCATACTCACGTAACCATATTTAAATTGAAAAACCAATTTTTGTTATCGGTTTCACGAATTCTGAGACTGTTTTATTCCTTTTTTGGCTTTCCTTTCTGACTAATACTCACATTTACACATTTAAATTTTTATTATTTGAATTTTTTATGGAAACTGGCCGAAAAAAAATAATTTTTCACTTAAATTGCTTTCGTGAATTCGGTGGTAATTAAAAACTTGGGAACCGGTTTTTCCGAATTGCCTTGTTGGAATTACTCGAAAGCCGGTTTTCCCTTAGTAGGAAAGGTGTCTCTGCTCATCCCTCTATGTTTTTGTTAGGGTGAAGAAACATATCACTGATGTGCAAAAGATGCAATTGACAGGGCAAGAAAATTAAGCCAAATGGAAGTTAAATTTGAGCTGGAAAATACGTGAAATACTACCGTTTACCACATTGGATGAGCGCCCCGCTTTAATATGTAACGAATCCAAAATTTCTCAAAGAGACGGGTGATGATTTGAAAGATCGCTGCTATGACTAAAGAGGGAGGCACATGTATTTGTTTATGGGTGTGTGATCTCAGTTTAACTTAAACCGTTCAAATTCAAAATTTCCTCCACAAACTGCCAAACGAAATAATACAAATTTATTTTATGCCATTTTAGCAACAAAAAGCAAACATAAATTCTAACAAGATTACAATAAATTTGTAAAGAGGGAAAGTAGTTAATTTAATGCAGCAAAAGAAAACTTTCAAATTTTATGTAGATCTGGGAGCACATGAAAACATTAGAACATAACCGGCGGGATGGGTGGCTTAGTGGACTTGCAGCAACCTACCAGCATCGTCACTTGCAGCTTGCTTCCTCCTCATACAGTTAAATTGCGTGTAGCATTCCAAAAGCAATGGTTAATTTACTTAAGTTTATAGTTACGTTTCTCGCAAATAAATAATATAAAAAAGCCAAACAACGCCAAATAAATAAAAGAATCCGAAACAAGTATTGGCAACAAGCCCCCAAGCGGTAAGCGAACCGGAGTTGTGGCTAAGCATTAAATTCAATTAAAACGCATCGAGATAATGACTGCATGGACTTTTGGAGCGGAAAGCGGTTGCGCGGGTGTCTTACAAATACTAAATGTACTGTTTTTACTACATAAACTTGACTTGGCGTTGTCGTGGACACTTACTGCCGATTTTGCTGTGCTTTTGATTTGAATCGCACTTTTGGAGGATAAACAAAAAAAAACACTTATCCGTTCCAGCCAGACGTGTGCTGATGTGCCGGTGAGTGATGCTGATTTGAAAACCCACTGAGCTTTATTGCCAACAAGTGGTTACTTGCTGGTGATGTTACATGCCATGCGAAGCTAGGTGGTGCATCGGACAGTGTATTGTATGCGAAATAGAATTGCATGGCATTTTATTTTAAACAAATATTGTAATTACTGAGGTGAGATCTAATAATAACTAGATTCTTGTCTTTCAAAATATAACAGAAAATACAATTTTGGCGATTGCCAAGATGTTAGAAGTCTTTTTGCAGTAGTTGGCTAAATGAAAGCGAATCCAATATTTCCAAAAAAAACTAAAAGTTTTCTCTTAAATTCAAATTCGTTTGCATTTTTTTAAGAGGGCTTTTAATAATGTGTTATCTGAGCCTCTGAGTTAGGGTGTAACGGAGAAGGAGAGTGTATCAGGCCAGCGTAGGGCGAGTAGAGATACTCCGCAGGTAGGCGTGTCCTCTGAACCTGAGTTATCTGAAAATAAAATACTATGCTGGATATATATTTTCTTATTGAGGTATACTTTAACTTATACACATGATAAGTCTGCTAGCTGCGAACTTACTATTAATTATAGACAGATCGAGCTCTTCCCTTTCACAACCAGACATTAAATGCTTTATACTCATCTCAGACTATTGACAGAAATTCAAATATCTGTATCTGTCAAAATGTACATTTGAGCGTTCGGAAAACTTTCGAAACTTCGAAACGAATCGTTGCGTACCGAGGCTGGCTCCGAACAGATCCATTACTACATATATTTTTATAAAGATGAATGGTAGAATGGCAGCCACTAGAATAGAGGTCCAATTAATATCTTCAAGTTTGCAGACTCCTTCTGTCAGGCGCTCCGGATTTCTCCAGTATTCTTTAGGGAGAGGCGACCGCTATTAAACAAGCACCCAATCTACTCTGAGAGCCAGGCCGAAATCAGTGCCTTAGGATCGCTGATGGCACGATCGAGATTACAAAGTTGGGGGATGTCTGATGTGTCCCTCAATCTACCCAGATTACCTTCAAAGCAAACTGGCTTTTTGATTTGCATTAGAAAACACTCGAAAATCGTGCTTGTGTTACGTAAAAAAGGTACACTGAGAAAAAAAACCAACCAAAAATTTTTTCAAACTTGAAAAGGAATCAAACTGATTTTTGGTTAATATTATCAATATTTTCAACAATTATTTGGTACCAAATATTAACCAAACTTTTGATTATCGATTTTTTCTGCACTTCACAGTTGCTTTTTCATAATTCGAAGATACGAGAAAAAAATTATATTATCATTTTAAAACGTGGCCCCTGACGGGATTTGAATCCGAATTTTTGGAAATTAGCAAATAACAGCAAGTGTGTCTACACACTCAGCTACAGCCGCTTTATAAATGTGTCTTCGAATGTTCAACTTGAATCAATTTTATTCGTCGTCTGATTTGGTTCTGCACTTCACAGATGCTTTTTCATAATTAAGAAGAACCAAAAACAGAAAAAAAATAAAAAAAAACCTGCTGGAAGCGAACAAATAACAGCAAGCATATCTGCATATTCAGCTATAGCCAGATATAGAAATTTATTTTCAAATATTAAGTTCAATCGCATTTCTTAAAATCGGTGTACATACCATGAAAAAACCAAACAATTACTTTTACTTTTGGCTCAGTGTATTTAGTACTTGGAAAATGACGTATTAAATTGATTTGCGCGACAAATAAAGTTTATTTTCAATTTTTCCTGTGAACCAAACCACAAATAAATTTGATTCATGATATCATTCGTCAAACAAATAATATATATATATTTTTTTAGGATTTGATATGTGTTACCTTCAATTCAGAAATTGATTTGTGGTTTCGCTAACTAAAAATCACGCAACCCTGCGAGTGAGCTTCCCAATAGCAGTCAGTCTAACTGCATATTTAGCCTAGAGGTTCTCCGCAACTAGGTCGAAAAATGGACGGAATTCGATGTATCTGCACAAACCCCAGCCGTCGTTGTTTTGCCTTCAAACTCCGTTAATATTTAGTTAGCAGCTGCAGTAGTGGTATCTGTGCACACCCTTGCGGTGTTGCTCTGCCAGCTTATTTGCTAAAGTTTCCTTTAAGTTCTACTATGTTCAAAGTTTCGCATACGTCCAGAAATATTGGTACTCTTAAAGCGTATTATTCCTACCTTCGAGCTCTCTCGACGTGCGGTACCACCGAGTAATGTGCGATTTCAGTGGAATTGTCTTTTTGTAAGTATGATTGGCTGTGGCCAAACTGTCTGTCGTCAGTGAGACAAATTATTGGCTAAAAAATTCTAAAAAGTAAAAGAAAGTTTAAATTTCGTAATTGGAACCTCTCTATTTTAGACAGTTATATTCTTAATGCAGTAAAACCCCTATAACTTCAGCCCATCGAATTTGAATTTAACGTAAACCGGCACACTGTACTATTTAGGCGACCACTTGTTGTGCTGCAAATTTTCTTTCGGCCGTTTGTTGTCGGTTGCGGCAGTTTATAGCGCAATAAGATAAGAATGTCATAACACAAAAGCGCAATTAACTATGAGAAATCAATTTGGTTGCGTGTACAAGCCAGAAGCAGCAGCGACTGTTGAGTAGTGCGTGCAACAGCAGCCGCCTGCTCAGTGGGTACATGCCGGCCGTCCACTTTATTCACCGTAACATAAATTTGCATGACCACAAATGACTAAAAGACAAGCTAGCTAGCTAGCTAGCTGGGCATGTTTCTCTGCAATCTGCAGTTGGTGTGGCAGTTAAAGTTCAACGGTAATGGCGCCTAACAAGCTTCCTGCAGTTTTCCACAAATCACTACTGGTCAGCCCAAATCCATCAAAATCACGGGCCGTTGCCGCTGTCTCTGTCCCTGTCTCTGTCGCTGTCGATTTTACTGCTTCTCTCGTTTGCTACAGCGTTTTTGCATTTTAATAGCTTGGCCACAGTTTGATGGGATACGTCCGTGCATAGCTGGCTGTTTGGGTAGGCCAACTTTCAATGAGGTAACGCCAGCGAGAATGAATAATCTGTCATGCTGTGCATAAGCAAAAAAAAAAAAAAACAAGAATAAGCATCACTTTTAATACAACAACGCTCTCTAGGTGTATACTGCAGCACACACACGCTCACATTGACTGTCCACATACATAAGTAAATGTGTTGCTACTAAATGCGCATGGTATCTCTTAAAGCAGAACATTTCCCCCAGCGCGCCACATTAAATGTCGTTTTTATTGGTTTGGAGTCGCCTTTTTGGTGATTAAAAGCGCCTCTTGTTATGCAGCTTCTCGTTGGCCGCACAAAACGTCGCCCATGCGACACTGCATTGCCTTTGCGCCGCGACAGCATCACGGAAGCCAGAAACATTTCAACGCTATTACATAAGTGGCAACGTACATTATCCTCCTTGCGATTGGAAGTATTGAAGAGTGCAATGAAGTGATTTCCACTTAATTTAAATTAATGTACTCGTACCACGAGCGTCGAGCAGCGCATAAAACTTCGGCATTACGAGTAAAACGAAAGACTTAAGAAACGAACTTATTTGATAAATGAACTTTGATAGTTTCATTAATGGATGGGCATTCGGTACGAAAAGCGGAAAAATTAGTTGGAAATGTACATTTTATTGTTTGAAAGAGAAGCATTTTAATCAGATAGTAAGGTTTTAGAACAATTTCTATTTGGAATGTGGCGACGAAATTCAGCCAAACGGCTCGGTATGTATGTATATTCGAATGTTTATTCAGAATATATGGCAGGGGTGGGCAAGGCCGAGGCCGAAAAGAGCCACATTTAAATTCTAAAGGCTACAAAGTGCCACAAAAAAAACAAAAACAAAAATTTTATTTTTAAATAAATTTATTATTAGAAATTAAAACCATTAATTTTTAACAGACTTTTTTTGGTTTATGTTTACTTTTCATCGGAAGGGTGGTACCTCAAGGGTGGTCCATACTAATTCTGTTTAGATCCGATAATTGGATCGTGAAGAAATTAATAATCTTAAATTTGTATATGAGAATTGAAGTCGGTTTTGATTTTTGCTCAAAAATTACTTGTATTATTATTCTAATGCAATTTTCAGAAACTTGCAAGTTAGACGAACAGCTGATAGAAATTTTGTTTCCATTCGAAAGTATAAAATTGAAAACGTAAGAAAACAAATCCCGAAGTCTTATCCTGACACAGTTCACTGACTAAACAACTAATAATAATCCCAACGGTTTTACCCTCCTTTCCCGCCCATTCACTCGAGGGGCGCATTCTGCCACGATAGGCAGGAGTTTGTTAAGTGTCGAGATCTAAAACTGTTCAGCTACAGAACTAAATTCATCAGCTGATTTTATGTCTTTATGTTAATAATTCATTTATTGAGAGAGGAGAGTATCGCTTTCTTAATACTGAAAATCGGATCTGATATATCAAACGTGCTGGAATGAGAGTTAAAATCCCGTCATAAGCAACGGAGCGGTCGTACAATTCAAAATTAGTTTTACAGGCTTTCAGAAATAGGGGACAAAAGTGTCATGGGAGGTGCAACGCTCGAGTAGTGCTTAGAAACGGTCTTTGTTCGCGAAACCCTTCTGTTCTGTCGCGAATGAGTGAGATAAAAAAAAAATCGCTTTACTTCGGATTGTGACGAGAAAACAAATCTTTCTCCCACCCACAGACCGACACCGCAGCTAGCGGCTGTATTTAATGTAGCAAGATCTTGCGATCTTCTCTTCTCTCCGATACCATCTCACTTTTTCATTTGCGATTATGCTTGCTTATGAGCGCAGCAGAGCCTTTTTTCACCTTTTTCTAGATAGAATTCTCTAGAAAATACTAACCATCTGGCGACCTCTCAAATGCCACTTTATTGAGAATTCACAAAAAAGGAGACAAAACGAGCCTTTCGTGACAAACCCAATTGATTAAATGTTCTACAAAATTACTATAAAACACACTATAAAAACACTCGGGCAAAATATTGTCCTTACTGCTGGCCATAAAAAGAAAATTTGCCTGAGAATAAAAGTAAATATTTTCATAAGCCCAATTTGGAGAAATTTTCCTGATCTTACATAGTTATATTTCTTCTCACAGCCGAGACTGAGAATGTATAGTGCTGCATACAAATTTAAATACATAAATATAGTACATAGCTTCATGGAAACTTAAAACTATTTATATAGAATAATTGCATATCAATTTCGATAATCACAGTATTTAATCAAATTTAATTTTCATAAACGGAAGAGTCTTAAATATATTATGTTAATAGTCAGTTGAACATGAACTGCTGAATCAACAGGTGTAAAGAAGCCAAATTCAAACAGCCTCTCGGCGAAGTCAAATATAAATTAAAAGGTACTATCTAAAGCGACATCCTACAGTTCACACAGCTGTCGACGAATACATCAAAAACGATTACATGTCCCAAAATTATGAGGTGTTAAAAGTGGAGAATAGCATCCCTCCAGCAGTTCATTCCGTGCTGACCATCGTCGGATGCGAAAAGTGAAAGCCTTTCACCGCTAGCTGGCTGTAGGACGAGCAACGAGAACAGTGCATAGCGCGTGCGCCCAACAATTAGCGGCAATCAACTTTTATGGTTTTAATTAAATAACCAACGGCGATAACGTTACCACGACATGTTGCATCACCATCAATGGCTAATAAAAAAATGTTCTTCTTTGTTAGTTTTGGGGTGCGCATGCGCAAATCGCTTTCGGTCGCTTGCTTTGCGATGCTGCTTTTGCGCATTGTCCTCGTTGCATTTGTTGTCCTTCTGCACTGTTTCACTTCTCTTTCAATTTCGGCTTATCATCGAAGGCGCGACGATGTGCGCAAATAATTTGACAATTTAATATCAGACGCGGCGGCGCATTAGTCGCTCGTAGCCAAGCTGTCCACACATTCGTCAATTCATCAGCGACGGCGCTGGCACATGAAGCGGGGAGGGCGCAGCGCTGCGCTTTTGTGTTTTCGTCCTTATTGTTGTTGCAATATGTCATGCACACTATAATTATAATTCCATTATGCGGCATGGCGTTGTGCGGGGGTTGTTGCAACAATGCACAGGTGAGTGCGGCGCGAGAGAGTTGCAGTGTTCGCAAAAAAAAGAACGAAAAAAAAACAAGGGAAATTAAGTGCGATTTGAAAGGTGCAAGGCACCAAAACTGAAGGTTCTCCCTTCCATACGTTGTGTCTGCTCCTGTACCACTGTGAGTCCTGGACATCTCAACGCAAAGGAATCAGGATACTCCACCACCAAGTTAAGACCTAGAATTGCACGTGCCACAAATGCAATAGTGGCCGAAAAAAATCGATGGATATACTACAAGAAAAATTCTACACATAAAAAGTCAAATTAGTCTTAGCGGAAATTACATCAAAGACACAAAAACGCTGGTAATTACCGCAGCTAAAGAAATGGCACTGGATGGCCGGCTGTATTGTTGCCACAGTGGCAGGCATTCGTCCTGGACGCATTTGAGTGATTGGCACTTATCTTGAGTGGTGTGTGTATGGAAGTGCAAATGTAGCGCAAGGAAGTGGAAATAAATGTGAGTGCGCACGCGCATCTTCCGACGCGTACGCGCTTGAGCTGCAGCACACTTAAGATAATGCGCGTCGATTTCGCTAATATGCAACGCTTGCCGGGTGTGCACTGCAGGTGCGCTGCGCGGCAACCTTTATTTGTATTCCACTAATGCGGAAGTATGCGTATTTTGCGCGCTTGCTGCTGCTGTTCCAACTGAAGTTGCTGGCTGTTGTTTATGCGTCAGTTCTTAATGACACTGTTGCATTTGATGAAATCATTAAGTTGATTGGCGGCAGCAAAGACAAAAAAAAAACAAAAAAATGCGCCCACTGCAGGGAAGTAGTTTTTTTTTTGTATATGTAAGTTCTTATATGTATGTAGGTTAAAAATACAAAGGGACTTAAATTTGGAGTGCAATGGGTTTGTGCTCCATCTGAATATTTAATCTGACTCTTACTTTCTATTACGCTGCTATTTACACTTGATCACGTTGTTTTTGTTATTTATGGCCTTATAACAATTATGTTCAACAATTTTAGAATTATTAACAAAAGCCGACATATACTATTTATACAACAACCACATGATCAAGTGTAAATAGCAGCGGAGTAGCTACACTGGATTGTAGTAGGCCTAACACATGAAAAAGTAGAAAAAGCAACAAGAGTTTTCGTGGCGAACTTAGCTCAGTGGTTAGACTACTGGGTTTGGACGCTGGAGTCGTTGAATTGAATTCCAGAGAAGAAGTCTGATGAGGAGATGTGGGGATCTCCGAAATAGCAGCTATAACTTCTACGAAAATGTAAGTTGTTGTTTTTTCCCACAAAAGTTTTCATTAAAAACGGCCTCAAGCTCAATTATTTAAATTTCGAGTATCGCAGTTTCAAGCATTTCTGAAATTTGCCGTTATATGAAAAATGGTCGTAATTTTAGTCCGATTTCAAAAATTTTCAAGGTTTTGCTTTTATGCGGCAAGTACAATAATTATGCCGAGTTTTGCCCAAATTGATGGAACGGTTGCCGCGATACAAATATGTATGTGGTCATGAGTGGGCGGTGCCATGCCCATTTTCCAAAATTTTGGTTGTAAATGTATTTCTTGCTAAAGAATTATTGCAAAGATCAATTTTGAATAAATTAGCTTACTGGTTTAGCGAAGATTTCGTATCTCTCTAAATTACTGTTATATTGGATGTGGGCGTGGTTATTGTCCGAATTTTTTTTTAAATTTTCAGCCGTTTGCTTTGTTTTACCAAGACCAATAACTGCGCAAAGTTTGGGAGAAATTTGTGACGCGGTTGCCAAGATTTACACATGTAATCATAATATTCTTATTTTTCGTCTAAAAATCATTGTAAATACCAATTTTGCGTGAATAAGTTACAAGAGTTACTAAAATATTGCAGTTTCCCAATTTCTGAAAACTACCTTTTCACGAGAGGTAGGCGTGGTTATTGTCTGATTTTCCCATTTTTCAATACCATTTGTCCTACACCAGAAAGTACACTTACCGAGTTTCATTAAGATATCTCAAGTTTTACTCGAATTATCGTGTGCACAGACGGGCGGACGGACAGCAGTCACCGCTCAAACAATATCTTTTTTCATATTGAGCATTTATGTATACATTTGTCTACCGTTATGTGAAATACGCTTGTGCACAAGTGCGCTCGGATATAAAAATTGGTAAAAATTAGCAGCAACACTGGTTTTCGGGGTATTCTTGCCAACAACGAAAATGCACGCCTAGGTGTATGCAACAACTCATTAATATGAGACATATCTCGTAAAATATTTACGATACGTACGGACTTAGCTAAGATAAAAACCGCCCAAAATTGACTTAGCTCAGTGTTGCCAGAATGCATTCAGAGAAAAGGCTAATTGGGCATTGAAATAAAGCTAAAAGAAGATAACTCAAAATTTTAGTTATTGTTAAGAAAAATAGCTAAATTAACAAACCAATTATATTTGGATTTTATTATAACTTCATAAGAGAGTTAATGTTTAAGATAAAAATGATGCATTCTTCTAAGGAACAACTTTTTTGTAGTATATAGTATATTTGCCTCCCAAAATCCAGGCAGCTTAAGACAAAGTTTTGATTCAACCTAATTGTTCTGTAAACAGCGACGATTCGGTGTGATATATATCCCCATCGAGTAAAAACTAATACTTTAGTATCCTCCCAATAAACTTGCCAAAGTGAATGTACTCTACTCTATACCCGGTGAGTACAAATCAATGATATCTTTCCTGTTCAACATTTCCGCGACGCTCTTAATAATGTTAACCCTCACTGCGTAGAATTCTACTTTCTGTGTTGCCGGAAAAGAGTGGCGGAAATATATGCACAGAAGAAAGTTTAATAGAAAATTTCTTTTTTTGTTTCTCTTGAGAGCTGGAAAATATGCTTTAGGCTGAAAAGTGACATTATCCCAATTAGGGTTATGACACCTTGTATGAAGTGACATAACCCCAAGAAAAAAAATTGGCTTTCTGTCACTGCATAAGAAGTGACCTAATTCCAGATTTTAACATTGGAGCTATGCCACTTGGACTTATGTCATGGTACCTCAGCAATCGAATAGACTCGGATCTGGTGACCAACCCCATACAATTTCTTTTTTCTTTTTTTTTTTTATACAAAGTCTAAAAGTACACCTAAAAAAGACATCTACTTATCTCCCAATGTGGTAAATGCAAATAAGGATTAAAAATTTGTAAGCATAGTTAAGTGTGATAGTAAAAAGTTGTAAGCGTAATCGTAGCCAAGTAGGTGCAGTGCGCTCGGGTATAAAAATCAGAAAAATATTAAATTAATAGAAGGCTTAAATTAAAAAAAATGCCGCAGTCTGGAATTCTTTTGTGGAATTAAGCAATTTATTTTAAACATTTATTGTTGCTTTAAAAAAAATATCTCAGATATCTTTGTTTGTTTGTACCTAACTAATGAAAACGATCTCAAATATGTATGTGATTATACATATATATATTGGTTGATAATTTCTAACAATAAATTGCACAAAAAATTTAAAAAACTTCACTCCTTTTTTATGCTTGTACTGTTTTTTTTTCTATCGAAAATAGAATGTACTCCTTTCTCTGTTTCAGAATCTGGAAACCCTAATCTTTGCTGACCCATATAACAATTTGGAGTCTCGCTATCAATCATCTTTCCCAACGCCGCTAAGAGAAAATTCGGGCACGATACTTAATATATGCCGGCACCCCCTCCCAACCGCCGACCTTTTTTCCATATTTTGTAATCAAATTTATCAATTTAGCCAATTTTTTTCCGACTTAGATTTGGGAAGAGGAAATAGTAAACTAAATACAACCCAATTTTTTTAATTTTAAATAACTTTATTTGATTTTCTTACTTAAATATAAAAGTCTAATGCTAAGGCAAACATAATCAGCTAAAGGTGTATATGTATGTATATGTATATAAAGGCATTACTTAAGTGTAGTTTGAGTTTCAATATACAATAAATACATACAAATATTTAACACATGCATAATTGTAATTATTATTATTTTTTTTTTAGTTTTCATTTTATTTATAATTTTGTACACAATACAGTAAATATGCATATGTATTGAAATATATACATACATGTATTTATGTGTATCCAGAAACAATTAACTATCGGCCATAATGTGTATTTCATACACAATAAACTACTTATATACATTTGTATGTATTTACATATGTATGTCGTATTTTTTTGTGTATACATATGTAAGTATATAAAGCAAAATATATTTAGCAGGTTTAGTGGTTTGTTTGTTGCCTTAGTAGATGGGTTGTGTAGTTACATAAATGTAGGTAAATTAAAAAAAAAAAAGTATTACTAAGTAGCTAACTGGCTCACATTTCGAATGTGCTATGTATACTTGTATATATTTTTGTGTAGAGACAATGAAAATATATCTAAATTATATATTTAAACATATGCGTAAGTGTAAGTTTTCATATACATATGTACATATGTACTTAGGTATCTTGCTATTTTTGTTTTTTATAGAAATGTACATAAACATGCCAATAGTGTTTACAGCGCTTTCGAAAGAGAAAATTCACACTTTTTTATTTTGCAATTTAGTTGCTTCCAAAGTTAACAAAATAGTTATATTTGATTATGCAAAACTATTTTTCCGTTGTTTATATGAATGCTTGAATTGCTGTTAACACTATTACCAATTTACTTTTACAATAAAAAACCTATGTCTATAATTGTTAGTTTGTGCGGGTGCGTTCATGTGGCTATGTGTTCAAGTGCAATTCTGCTAGGACATTTGACGTCTTCGCTTTTCTATTCGATTGAATGGGTGAATGGCACTTTTTTTTTATTAGTTTTGCATTAGTTATGCGTTACTATGCATTACTTATTTATTGTGTTATATATAGTTAATGTATGTAGCTGTACAGAGTGACCCTTGGAGTGTGTGAGACGCAAAGTGAGCGGATTTTCGTTGACATATTAAAAAAAAAGAAACTAAAATAAAAAGGACAGTGTATTTTAACAAAGTTTTATTCTGTTCATATGAAATCGTGAGAAATTTTACTACTTTATTTATTTTTCTAAGCACGATTTAGCTGGTCTTTATTTGCTTGATAAACAAATTTTTTAATTGTTAAAAAACTTACAAAACTTAAAATTTTTTTTTTAAAAAATTGTACATAAAATTTTTTTATTGAAACTAGAAATTAAAAAGAAATTATATGTAACTGTTCTGAGCAAAAAAAAATTATATATCTGTAAGCGTTCAAAATAAACGAATATAAAAAAAAACTTCTGCGAAAAAGTTGATTATTTCCGATTTTAATCATTTTTTTGCTATAACTTTACTCTCCTGAAAAAATTTAGTCTTCAGAAATTAAATTTTTCATAAATGTTTATCAATGAAATGTTTAGAGAAATGTGTTAATTGGTGTAAAAAAGTCTAATTGTTATTGACTGTTTTTAGGTTAATACCTGAGCTAATTTTTCAAAGAAAGGTATTTTCTCAATTGTTGGTTGATTTGGATGGATGGTAAGATGATTTAATTTGAAACGACTTTACGTCATCAAACCGGTTGGCCTCCTAACCAAAAATTCGTTCTAAAAAACGTTTTTCAAAACAAAATTTTAAGTTTAAAAAATTTATATCTATTTCAAACCATTTTTTTTAACAAGTTAATTTTGGTTTCGTACAACTTAATTTTTCGAAAATTTTTTCTTAAAATTTTAAAATTGTAACCAGTAACATTTTATTTTCACAAAAACAATTTCTGGAAAAAATGTAGTTTAGACCACTTTATCTTTTTTTTTTTTAATGTTTAACTTTTCAAAATTATTGAAAACCAAAGAAATTCGTGGAGCATTGTTAATGCTTGTTTTTTATATCCAGCAGAAAAAAATACCAAAAACCAAAACAGTTTAAAAATTTAGCCAGAACTGAAAGGAAAAAATTTAGATTTCCCCAAGGTACCACCTTTCACAACAAAAAATCCTGCAACACCAAGCGCCTCTCTCAAAGTCAACTTCTTATCCAAACTGTAAAAATGAAATATGTATGCAGTTAGTTTGTAGCTAATTTTTTTAGAACATGTTCAATGAACTTGTTAAAAAAAAACACAACGGCGTTACATCGCCAAACTATAATTTAATCAATAAAATAAATTATTCTGTTGCACGTGTTTTAATTTGCAAATTTAAAATTTCGAAAAAATATAGTTAATTTTAAGACACGCATGTCAGAAGGCAGTTCCAATTGTTTTAATAAGTATTACTATATTTTTAAAGTTTTAAAAATTTTCGAAAAAAGTCGCATGATCACTATTATTTTAAAATATGTATATTACGCTGGTCCTTAAAATATTAACATCATGGCGCATGCCTTCATTTTGTTCTACGCAAAACTAATGGCGTTCACGACATTTTAAAAGTTAAAAAAATAGGGATCGCAACCAGGGTGGAAAAAATTTATTTTTCTAAATCGCAAAAATTTGCCAAAATATTAACTTTAGTCAGCTATAACTGAGGGAGTTTATGAATCTATATGAACATTTTTCAAAAACATGTTTATCAGATTTTAATTCAAAATTTTATCGTATTTTTGCGATTTAAATAAAAAAAAATTCAAACCCTGCTAGCGGCCACTCAAAATTTTTTTTTGAACTGTTGAATTTTTCGTGTTTGTCTTTATTTGGTAGATATGTAGAACAAAATAAAGGTGTGTGCCATACAAAATTTTTATGTAGAAATTTTTAAAAAATTTTTACTTTAGTAGTTTTTAAGATTTTGCTTGATTTTTGTTTAGTTTTTGTTCATTTTGTTCATTGTTTTACATTTTTGTTGCTTTTGTTTTTATTTGATTTTTTTTTCGTATTCGTACTTACATTTTACGTTATCACAGTTCGTAATTAACAAAATTAAAAATAGAGCTAAAAAAATTAAAATTTTATAATTTGCAAATATTAAATAAGTAAGTAGCTAAAACTGTCTAAAACTAAGCTAAACACTAATTTGCTTGAAGATCAGGAGGCGTTAAGGCATTCCACTTTTATACATACAATTTGCTCCTCTTAACAAAGTCCATAATTGCTTACCATTGCGCTCCCAATCTTCGTTCAAGTCAAATGCACTATTGGTGTGTCCCTACTAAAGATTTACAAGTTTTTTTTTGTTTTGCTCCCGATTTTAAAAACTAACCATTTCTATGCTTTTTACTCAGCGCTCTTTAAACACTTTAACTGGTAAGTACTACAGTACACAACAACAATTTAGGTACTACTTTACTACTACTCATTATATACAGTTATAATCTAGGACGCTAATGCTAACAGTAGGTTTGTTTGGGCT
Source organism: Rhagoletis zephyria (assembly GCF_001687245.7). Lineage (NCBI taxonomy): Eukaryota > Metazoa > Arthropoda > Insecta > Diptera > Tephritidae > Rhagoletis > Rhagoletis zephyria. Next base: position 86,857 of record NW_016157196.1, read on the forward strand.
ATGTCCATACGCTGCTCTGCTCTGCTTTTGCCTTGGCGGTCGGCAACCTAAGCTCCTTCGGCAGTTGGCTACGCATGTGACCTTTTAGTGGCATTTAGTGTTATTTTAATTTATTTGTTTGTTTGTTTTGCTTTGCTTTGCTTTGCTTCGTTTCGTGTGCTTCGATTTCGCTGCATTCGCTGCTGTGTTTTCTTCTTAAATTTTAGTATTTACAGTTACATAGTTACATGGTATACATATGCGCATATGTATGTATGCATGTATGCGTTGTATGTAAATGAGGCACGTTGCAAGTTCTGGTGGCAAGTTAAGTTCACGTCGGCAGTATTGCAGTCTTTTTCTGCTTCTCGCTCCACCCAGCTACCTTCATCGCTGCATCGATATCTTTTCCTTCCCCACCTACTTTCGGACGCGTGCCGCATTTGCTTTGGCTACATATTTCGCGCATCACAATGACTCTCGGACGTTTGCTCCGTCCGTGTCTAATTGCTAGACGCGCGTTTCGCTGCGATGCAGCGGCTGCAGTTCGCGCTGCGTATCATTGTAGTACTCATGATCCGAGCTGGTCGGTTCCGAGCCGCCATTGCCATTCACCGCTGCCATGGCTGCGATATTCATGTCGTGCATAGCTGTGAGCGCTGCTATTGTATTCGCCGCCGCCGCTACGGCTGCTGCAGTTGTGGGTGTATGCGGGGGGTGGTGATGGTGGCTGCCGCCGCCGCCATTACCATTCGTTCGCACTGTGCTGCCGCCATTTCGGCTCATCATTACTGGTATGCCGATCGTTTGCGTGGGTATGGGCGCATCGTTGACACTCAGCGCTTGCGCATTGAGCAAATATTCTGGATTATCGACGCTGGCCGGCACGCCGATTAGATCCATGTAACCACCGCCGCCAATACCCATACCACCACCTCCGTTGGGGTGGTGGCCGTTGGCTTTGATGGTGTTGTTGTTGCTGCCGGTAGTGCCGTTCGGCGTGCTAGATTGGCAGGTGGGCATAAGGTAATCATCCTCGTCGACTGGTAGGTCGAGTCGCAAGTTGCCGACACCAACCTCACGCGCATTCGAATCGGTTTCGTCATCGCCGCCTGAAGATGAGTTCTTATTCATCGGATCCTTGCAGTATCGGTTTAGCTTGGGCACCTCATCGGTGTCTTCAGCACCACTGGGTCCAGGCGCTGCCTTGGGTTGCAGATAGTCCTCTGCTTCCACCATTGCTTCTGGCCCTTCTGTGGTGGGCGCCAACTTTCTGATGAGATCTTTTTCGTCCTGACTCGTGTAGGCAGGTAGACGCGTAAACTTATCACCCGGTATGACCAAGTACCGGCCAGGGTCACGTGCAAACTCGGAGAAAACGTTAACCAGCTGCTTGAATGACGGACGCATTTCGGCGTCCAAGTGCCAGCAAGAGAGCAGCGTGCAGTAGATGTCTAGCGAGCAGATGGCCGGTTGTTCCAATTTCAGTCCAACTTCAATGAGATCGGGTATATCTTTCGCGGGTATGTTCTCATGTGGACGTTGACCGAAAGTCAGCAGTTCCCAAATTGTGACACCAAATGCCCACACGTCCGACTTGCTGGTAAAGACACGATGTCTAATGCATTCCAGCGCCAGCCACTTAATGGGCATTTTACCGCCGGCTGCTTTATATTCGTTGGAGTCACTGCTGAGCAGTTTAGCCAAGCCAAAATCGGTGATCTTTACAATAGAAGGTGTTTGCACGAGCACATTGCGCGCTGCCAGATCCCGATGTACCAAACGTTTCTCCTCCAAATACGACATTCCCTTTGCGATTTGTGTTGACCAATTCAGCAGCGCTTTTGAGCCAATTTTGTCCCGATTATTTCGCACATAGTCGAGCAGGCAGCCGAGCGGCATTAGTTGTGTGATCAGCATCATTTGCGAAGTCATACAGACGGCTAGCAATTTCAGCAGATTCGGATGCTCCACCGAAGCCATGATGTATGCCTCACGCAGAAACTCTTCACTCGATTCGGCGCCGGAAGCCTTGAGCAACTCTTTAATAGCGACGGGTATCTTGACATTTTCGCCCTCAGGCACCCAAACACCCTTAAAGACACGGCCGAACGCACCCATGCCAAGCACACCGCCCTTGCGCAACTCTGCATCCTTCACGATGCGCAATTTCGAAAGATTCGGTGAAATATTCGAGGGGCGCAGTGGTTCGGCATCCTCACAGCCACTGAGAACACGCGTCATTTTCACCGCCTCCTTCTCGGCTTTGGTGCGCTGACGACAAACATAGCAAACGATGCCCATGCAGAACATAGCCACAAATACAATGAAAGCGACAATAATAAAGATATAACTGTCTACGCCGGCGGTGAGTTTGGTGCCCTTGCCAGGCACTTCCGAACAGTAGGTGCCAATATCGGTGGACTGGTAAATAACGTACGGGTAGTCAGTGGGGCACTTGGAAGTGCAGTTGAATATTGTCGTATTGTCGTTGGGATCACCGAGGCCGAACACCTTGAAGCTGCGACACGCGAGGCAATCCTCGGCGCTTGGCCCCGTACAGCCCTTACACTCCGGATGGCATTCAAAACACTCACGACGCGCCTCATCCGCATAATGATCGGGCGGGCATTCATCTTCACATTGCTCGCCGCGCTTGTAGCCAGCACACTTCGAACAGACTTGCTCATGAAAGCCATAGCCATTACAGAGCTCACAGCGTGGATGACATTTGCGGCAGATAGCTTTGCCAGCCAACGGTTTCAGATTGCCTTGCTCTTGCGGATTCACATACTCCCAGTAATAGCCATCGGGACACTTATCGTTTTTCAACAAGCAACGCTCGACAGTGGTGTCGCTGTTTATGATAGCGAGATTGCACGACTTGCAACCGCCAGGTCCTATTGTGTCCCTGGGGCCAGTGCAGCCTTCGCATGTCTCATGACACAGACGACAGATGCCATAGTCGGAGTATTTGTTGTCCGGACAAACGGTAACGCAGCGTTTCTCATCGCGCACGTGCACACACTCGTCGCAGTGGTCGGCACCAGGGCCAGAGCAGGTAAGGCACTCGGGGTGGCATTCCTTGCAGGTCTTGTTGTCAAATTGGTAGGCGCTGGAAGGAAAGTGGAGGGACAAATTTAGTAATGCAATTGTGAGACAGCCGTGCGTGAACACGCGACTTACTTTGATATATTACGGCAATCCGCGATGCAGGTGCCATTGAAGCCAAAGTTTTTACATTCCAGACATTGATCCGTGCCCTTACCCCAGCAGCCAGACTTGTTGCACTGGTCCGAGCAAACAAGGCCATCGTTTTCTGTGTGAAGAAAAAGTGGGCGTTAGATGGGGTAAAAATTAAAAAATTTTATAGAATTGGTAAGCTTCGGGTGGTTTTTTAGTAAATATGTGCTTCCGCTTTCAACAGCTTAGTATACTTACTACATGAGGTTTCGTTGCGGTTCTTTGCAATCACCACTCCATGGTCCACCGACTTTTGCACCTTCTGCCAGTCGATATCGCTCACAAAACAAATGTCATCATTCTGTTGTATTACCACCGCACCGGAGTTGATGCGCTTCAGATTGCGCAGCTCCAAACTTTCCAGCGACGACCGTACAATCGATAACGAAGCAAAGTAACTCTCCATCAGCTGACGTCCGTGTATGACCTCTAAGTTGCGGAAGTAGGATAGATTCTTAAATGCCGGATGTGCGCCTTCGATATCCAAGTAACCGGTGATTTCTTTCACAGTGGAGAATACCTCCAACCGATCGGGATGCATAGAAATGAAACGTGGCCCAAACGAATTGTTTGAGTAAATATGCTGATAACCGGAAAACGTCTGATCCAACACGCGTATAGAGCCCTCAATCACCGTGCAGCCCTTATACGAGTCGATATTACCCGAGTGCAGCGCCGGTGTGCCTGGACATGTCTTGGGGCATGGGCCATTACATGGCACACACTCGCCGTCTTTAGCCATCTTTTCTACCGGGCAACTACGTACGCAAGCACCATTATCTTTTAACAAATGCTCGGGGCATTCTTTCACACAGGTGGCGCCATAAGCATACTTCCCCTCTGGATTGACTTCCCACAAATAATTTGTTGGATTATATTTTTGCATGGGTGGACATTCTTCCTTGCAAACACCATCATCGTAGAAATTTTTGCAAGCGATGCATTCGCGCTGTGTTGGCCCAGTGCAACCGCCGGCGCAGAAGAGATGGCAGCACTCGCGTGGACGTGAACCGAAGCAGCGACCTTGCGCGCATTGAGGCGAACAGTTGATTTTGCTGAACTTCTGGCAATTTTGCGGACCTTCACCCCAACAGCCGCGCTCACAGCTCTCATGACACTTCGGGCACTGACGCTCCGGCGGTGTGAAGTTGTAGACGTAAGTGAATTGATCGTCGGGACCTGGTGGGAAGAAAGTGAAAAGGTGAGTGAGTGTGTGAAGCTAAAATGACCCAGATTATAATGTGTGGCTACTTACCAGAAATGATCTCTTTCCAGTCGATTGATTTGATGTGACACAAATTGAAATTGTTGAAGAAACCCACAGATCCCTGAAGTATATCCCTAAGTGCAGGCATTTCGAGTGTAAACATTTTCGAGTAGGCAGTGAATAGAGCAAATTGCTGTTCTTGAACGTTGAGATTGAACAAGGTGCGGCCGCGAATGATTTGTAGTCTGAAAAAAAAATTAAGTTTAAAATTATTAAGTTATTTATGTGGGAACTATTTTATAGCTATTGCTTAACATATCTTTTGTTAGTTTTTCTAAGGCTACTCAGCATTTCTGTAAATTCCTCCAAAAAGTTTCTGAAGAATCCCTGGCTTGTCCATATGCGGAAAAATTTCGACCTGAGAGATCTCTGATGCTTCATTGTTCTCACCTGCTTTGCCGAGATGAAAACTCATCAAAGGGTGGTTATGAGGTCATTGGCCCATTAGTTTGGTAGCAACCCTTTCGTACTCGAGGTTACATTGGTTCAGATCTCGGTTTTGCCGGTTTTATGGCATCTTTCAGAGCAGATTTAAGGGCTTTATAGGTTTAATGGAATATTTTTTTTTGTAGGAAGGGAGAGGGTCGTGATAATATCCTCCTTGCCTTTTTCGGGGTATGGTTGCGGATCTCCGTAATTGAACGAGTACCCGTCTGCTTGATCTCTTGCTCTCGACTCTGAGGTATAAGTAGTCAGATCTTGTAAATATAGGATGTTCTAAAACCTATCGGTTATAATTGGTTCTACAGAGAACAACTAGGAATACAACAGCCATTCCGTCAGCTTTGAAAGCTTTGTAATATATATATCAAAAGCAACTCAGAAGCTGGTGTTAATTTGTTGCAGATCACTAAGCCTGATGGTATGCCGGGTCATGTAATTGTGTGAGGTCATCTAATTATGGAAAAGAAGGCCGAGAGGCTAGGTGTCCCGTGCAATGGCTTCTGTAGAAGCTACAAAACCAAAGAAGAGCCTGAAACCATCACGCACCTGCTCTGTAAATCTCCTGCACTTTGGAGGCGGTGGCCAATTGAGGAACTGAACGAAAAAGACGGGTTAAAGTTATCACGGTTGTTGAATTTTGGAACGAATTTTCGTCGTCGTTTATCAATTTTGGTTTGGAGACCAACCGGTTTCAGAGTTGTGCCATCTTTAATTAATTTAATTTTCCTTTCGAACGAAAAACTTATCCCGTTGGAAGCATCAACAATAAAAGGAAAATATGACGGTTGCCTTTTTTGGCTAACTCCCAGACATGTAGATAGAGGTTGGAAGACCAAGCAAATTCGGGTGTTTACAGACACGGCTCTTGATATTCTATTGCCATAAGCTGGCGATCTAAGGTCTTTCAAGCAGTAATCTCGACCTGCGCCAGGTTAAATAAAAAAGGTCTTAAAGTCTGTTTGGACATCCAAACGGCAGTCAGAGCTACATATATGTAAAATAATTATTTCTGAAAGGCTTGTCTAGGACTCTTTTCATAATCCTCAAGGCAGCGGGAACTCCGGTGCCTACCAGTTCACCGCGGATTCGAAGAAAGCATGGTCGCCGATGAACTGACGATTGAAGAAAGCTCATCATAAGTCCTTGTGCAGCCGGAATCATTTTTAGGACTCAGCTGCTCTTTCGAGTCTTGCAATTACCGAGTGGGTAAACTTAGAACACAGTAAGGACTGGCGAGCGGTAGAGAGCCTTAACAGCGCACGCTCTTTAGCATCAAACTATGGAACCGAGCCGAAATCAGGTTGTGTCCAGGATATCTAACCATTCGTAACCATTTGCGCTCTCACATGCACCATATTGGCCTAACTAAGGAGACAAAATGCCATCTCTATTAGGAGCTAGACTACCAATGTACTGTTAGCATTTATGAGGCAAGGCTATAGCAGCTTTGACTATCAGGGTTAGGCGCTTATCTAAGTCGTAGTGTTCTGTACCCAACCCCTCTTCTATCCTAATCTGTCTAATCCTAACCATCAGTGCAAACAACTTTTTTTTTAGCAAATGTCATCGACCTGGCTGTTAAAAAAAAAAAATTTTTAAATATATATAATTGGGGTATTCTCTGAGTCTTGCAAAGCCCTTGCAAGGTGCACGGATTGCACGGTTTGCAAAGCTGTCCCATACGAAAACCCGTTTTTATCGTGCAATCCGTGCAATCTGTGCACCGTGCAAGGGCTTTGCAAGACTTAGAGAATACCCCTAATATTTTTTTGCTGTCAGTTTCCATATTAAATTCACATAAAAAATCATTCTTCACTTAAATTGCTTTAGTGAAATTGGCTATAAGAGTAAAAATTGAAATATGTAAATGCTATTTTTAGTTGTCTAATCGTTTCGCTGATCAATTCGTTCTAATTTACACACTTTGTTTTTTGCCAAAATTTTTCCAGTCTTCGTATTCGTAATGTTAGTCTATTCACTCACCTTGGGAATACCACACTTTGTATGTCCACATGACTGATCAGTATGTAGCCGGTTACTTCGCGAATATTTTCCAAAAAGCTGAGATCCATATCGGGTTCTTGCAACCAGGTCAACTCTAAATTACCATCAACATAAGTGCAATTGTTGTAGCGATCACGTAAATTACGATAGTGATGTTCACGATTCGAAGGCACTGACAAGCGCGACTTGGTGCCAATACAAACTGGAAAAATAGAAACAAGAAATAAAATTCATTATTACAACATATGTACATACTTAAGTATAACGAAAATTGACTTAAATACGTCACAGCTGGTCTAAGATTTTTTTTTTATGATTTAATGCATGAAAATATTTTTTTACAAACAAATGCTATGCATCCTAACGCCAGAAAATGTACTTATAAATACAGAAAACATCTTTGAGACACAAAATTTTTGAGATGTTGAGATGCATACTTATGTACATACACTTAAAAAAAAACAATACCAGAAAATGCTATATTTGGTGTGACTACAGTCAAAAAAAAAAGAGTCGCTCAAGTCTAAGATCAGCTTGCTGTTAGACGAACATATGACCATATAAGGTGGTGCAGGGTAAGCACAATAGACAACAACAACACTTGCGCAGCGACAGTCGCTAGCCCGCTTGACTATCTTGTTTTTTTTTGCAAATAAAGTAAATATCTAAACTAATATTTCTACACGTTCAGCTCTTACAGGGGCACTCCTACGTCATAGAGCAACGTAAGACGTAAGCGGTTGTAAGCGGCGCCAGCCATAAAGGTAGGGGCGACTGCACAAATTTAGTATATAATTTAATATTTTATTTATTTACATGGATTCAAAACAAAAAAAAAAGCGGTGTACTAAGTTTAAGAGCGCACACACACGCTCGCCATCGGCACTCAGCCAGCTAGTTAGTCGGAAATTGTTGAATGCCTAGAAAGCGCCCGAGCAAGTCAACAAGCACAGCCAGCCAGCACACAACCAGTTTAGCCAAGTAATAGCAACGTGCGCCGCAAAAAAAAAAGAGGCGGCGAGTGACTCCCGGTAAGCGTTTCGCACCGCATGCAAACGGGCGGCACAGTTCGCCGCATGCAGTCCACCACTTGAATACTTAGCCAAAATAGTTAAGCAGCAAACGAGCAAACGCGCAAAGTTGGTAAGTGAATGCGTCATAAGCTACCGCATTCACGCTCCGTTTGTTGGCGACGACGACGCTGTCGGCGGCGATGGCTACTACGTCACCACCACTACAAGCAGCAGCACCGCACCATAAGCAGTGTTAGCTAACTTAGCGCAGTTCTTTAGTGGTTATTTCACTCAGACGCCAGCGTGTTTGGTAAACAACTGGCTTAAAGTTCTTAGCTATGCGCATACATACATATATAAATACTTCATGAAAAATTTGCAGGTGGCAGTGAGCCAAAATGTATTGTAGGTAAGTGTTTGGAGTAAATATACATATGTAAATGTAAAATTTTGGAACTTTAGATGATTTAAGGAAGTGAACTCTGTAATATTGCTTAATTGAATTTTATTTTCTGAATTCTTACACATAACCGCAGTTTTGTCGGCAAATTGTGGCCAAGAGATTTTTGCTTTAGAAAATTTTTTATTTCGATAGGATAAAATTGTATCTTTATGTAAGAAATCGATTGCACTGAAAGCCCTTTACGAAGGGCAATAGGCTGTTGTTTTTTATCGATAAAGTTATGTGAATGCGAGCATTTTGATATCGAAATCATAAAAATGATGGCTACATTAGTGAAGATCAATTTTGATATCTTAATAAAATCGATATCAATAAATATGTATATCGATAAACAGACAGTTGTCGTTAAATTACGTTGGCTACATATGCTTGTACAGTTATCGGTAACGGTATCAATAAAAATAAAAATAAAAATAATTAGAAGTATTGAAAAATAAATCGATAACAATATAACGATAACGATAAATATATCGGTACGGATAACGACAAATATTTGCTTGTATGTTTTTTGGAAGTATTTCGGGAACTTCGGATAATAGAATCGAAAATGCAGCGATAACAACAACCGTAAAAATGTCGGTAAAAATAATGACAAAGAAATCGATATCAACATTTATAAAATACAACAGTAATGATGCCGATAAAAATATCTGTAAGACTAATTGAAAATAAAATAGTAGTAATATATACTACAGAAGTATTTACGTCGATAAATAAATATATATGTATATCGAAAACGGCAATGAAAAATATAGTGCACATATTTGATTATCGAGAAGATTTCCAAATCTTTTTTCAGGATTTTCCTGGGACTTTTTTGGGGCTTCGCAATTTTTTCGCTTTTATTGGGATTTTTCGTGACCTTTTATGTCTTATTTTGAACCTTTTCGGGACAACTTCAGTTTCTTTAGTAGGTACATTTAAGCCTATGTATTTACTTTATGTCAAAAAAATATCCGCTTCGCTTTTATTTTTGACATAATGAATAAAACTTTTTTTTTAGTAAAATGTTTGCTAACCCTTATATAGACAACAACTACGCTGTAAAAATTGCTCCATAATTCTAGTTCCGTTTTAAACCTAATCTTACTGTTCCAAAAGTTCTTATAATCTTCTTACTTTTTTGATTGCGTGCAGCCAAAGTCTTTGATGGTAAGATCAGATAATCGCAAGGCCATTTGATGGATTATAAAAAAAGTTTTCGAAAGACACAACTAGCAGAGGTTTCTAAAACTACATACGATAAGGCAATAACTACAAACACATACATAACTACACCCATATTATTTACCTAAATATATTTACCTATATAAGTATTCGAAACCTTAATACACATTTGTATACATATAAGTACATATGTACGGACACCAATTTTTTCAATTAGGAACACGGACAGAACTCGAGTAAGCACTAAATGCCTTTCACAAGCTACTAAGCAACCAACTTAGAGTCATTAAACCGACTGATGGATTTGCTATTATAACTAAAACAATAACAATAAAACTACTTATGTTTAACCACATGAAAAGGAATATGAGAAAAATATATAAAGTTACAAAAAAAAAAAAAAGAATCGAGAAATTAAGCAACACCAGCAGCTAAATGGTTAACAGCCAACAAACGATGCTCAGTCGCTTCCACGAAAAGCAACAAACAAACATACATAAATAATAAAAGCAGCAGCTAAGGGGCAATATAAATTTATAAAGCAGCAGCATAAACGTAGTCAAAATTATAAAAAAAAAAATTAACTAAAAAACCAAAAGGAAGAGTGTTAAGAGAGCCACATAAGTAGAGTGAAGTAGGGGCCACGTAAATGTAACTTTGCGCATGCGCAGGAAAAATTACGAATGGGTGAGAGATAAAGAGAGAGCTGTGTCACTTTAAGTAGAGCGGCTTGCATAAACCGGCTGCGGCCGAATATTTATGTACAATTTTTTTTTTTTTTTTAGACAGTAACATACAGCACACAACTTGCGCATAAAACTACAAAACATAAAAATAACCAGAATAACTAAAACTGCTGCTTGGTTTTATGTTGTAATTTAAACATTAAGAGTTCTTTGTTGGCGCTTTAGGGTGAATGGAATTATGTATGTGAATATGGAAGACGTTTTTTGGGCATTTCCATTGGGCATTTGGGAGTTGAGCTACTGGTAGCTGGTAGCACTAATGATATGCAGCCTTTAGTTTTAAGCTTTAGATTTTTTTTTTCAAATCTTTTTCTTGATATCCAGGGAGGATAATTGAACCGTATCAAACTATGGTAACACACTGGACCTACTATCTCGAAAAAAAGTATGATTTGTTAGCATTCAAGGGCTGATAAATAAGAATATTTATAAAAATATTGATTAAAATATCGATATAATTTTGATAAATCTCACGTTAGACAGAGCTTGGAGGATCGTCATGGTGATGTTTATTCCGAAGCCAGTAAGTCTGTTTACCTTTCGGTACTCCTCAAAATCGTCTAACTGTAGTTGGAGATACTTACAATATAGGAAAATCAGTGGAGACCGTCCTGCATAAAATTGTGAAGTGGATACCGGAAGGAACTATATAAGTTCGGTTTATCTGCAACTTGTCCCACAACAGAACTGTCATGCCTGAGTACGACAGCGTCTGCTTACAGCATAGAGGGAACAGAGGTACACCGCAAGGTGGGTACTTTTACATCGGCTCAGACTAGTGGTCACGCCCAACTTGCAGGAGCTAGAGAAGAAGGGAACTTGAGGAAGATTTTGGCACCCAATTGGAGACTAACAGCGGGGTCTTCGTTAAACCTAGTAAGACAAAACTGCTCCTACTCCCTCGGCTAGAATCGTGTGGTTCGCCTGCTGCTTTGCGACAGTATCAATTACTGGGGTATATTCCTAGATAGCCCGCAGATATACATATGTATCTGTCGTAGAAATTAACATTGAGGACAGAGTGAAGAAAGCTGCGCTACATAGTTCTAGGCGAGCTTTTGGTAAGAGACGGCAAAAGGATCACTAAATCTCCGAAATGGCGCCAAGCTACTTTTTTTGAACACACATTAAATTCCTTCTAGGGATGAATATTTGTTGCGAGAAGAATAGTAAACTCTTTCACGAATCCGTTGCGTTTCATGGATACATTTATGATAAAGTCTTCTATCATGTGCTCTCTATCAACATTAAGTAGAGGTTTCTAGACTGCTGTAGCGTTTTTCTGGTAGAAGTGATTGCCACTACAAGCAAGAGCTAAGTGGAAATGAGGACGATAAGCTCATTGATGGTCTGGTAGTGCCTGATCTACCTCTTAATAGCGTCGGAGTACTTTCTAGTTAGACTTATGTAAATGGGTACCAGACAGTAAGTGATATTTAATGGGTAACGAGTTGGAAATAAAGTGTTTTCTTGAATTTACATCATCGGGCAGGGAGCGGGTGGGTGCCACGGATCACCGGAGGTTCCCTCTTCTACAGGTAGAGCCCACGCCAGCTCAGCGAAAGTTGGGTGATGTGTAAACCACGAGCAATTGCAAGGTCTTGCTGGTCCAGGCTAGTAAATTTGGAGGGGTCCATGGAGCGCCTGAAGCTTGTAAAGCCACAGTTTTACCTTCTATAGGTGGTGCTGACAGTTCACTGCGGTAAACTAATATCGCACTTGATACTAACAGCCGCAGTTGTTTCGAGGATGATGAGATGGAATCTTTTCAGGACTTTTCACTTAACTGCGCAGCTTTCGTGAATCTACTTAATATTGAAGTATAGCGCTGAGGAGCTATCGATTGCTAAAATTGCTCATATGTTTTCGTAACTTTGTGTTTGGTTAGTGGAATTTAATCGATTGAGTAGTGATTATTGCTAAAAATAACATAATATCAGATATGACTAACTCAATAATATGCCAGCTTGTACCCATTTACAGATAACCACAGCGCAACATAACCGAGGTAAAGATGGCAAGAAGCATTTCTAGTTTTCGTACTCACACAAAAAAAAAATTACAAATATATCATTTTGAGGTTGCACTTTCAAATACTCTACGAAATGTACATATGTCCATTTAATAGTTTTCTCCTCATAAAATTTACCGCGCAGCAAATAGGTTAAATTGTTTGTATATACATTTGTAAACAGTGACATGCAAAATAATGTAGAAAGCTGCTGATGAATTCCACAGATGCCTATCAAATTTGTCCAATGTCAGTGAAGTTGTGGTATATATATGTATGTACATACATATGTACATGTGTGTAAGAAGTGAGTTATCAGCTTTGGAATGTTGAAGTGAACGCCGCGAAATGAAGTAGCAGAAGTTGTAAGCTTATGGCAACTAAATACGACTATACGGCTGTGGTTTGAGGTTGCGGCATTGCTATTTTTATGTAGAGTCATACATACGTACATATATGTATATGTAAATAGGCATGTAAGCAGCTACTTGAGGTTTGTATGCATAAATAGGTAGGTAAATAAGTTTATTTTTTTGAATGAAAACATATGTAAATGAATACTTGAAACTAGTAGCTTGCTTCGATAAGCAAGATTTTTTCGATGAGTGAAGCAGCAATGCGCCACAGAAGTGCTCAGAGTGACAAATGAAGTATTTATGTAAATATATACATACATTTATATCTAAATGGTTACATATATGTATGTGTGATGTACTCGCTTTGTCGTTTATGGTTTTTTAAATAGTTGTGATTTCTTTTTGAAAAGCGTAAATTTGCGCGTCAAAACCGCCGAAGCAGCCAAGCAAGCGAGACAGCCGCAGCAGCGAGTGGAGCGTTTAAAGGCCGCAGGCGAGGTAAGCAAATAAAATAACACACACACACACGCAAATGCTCCAACGTGTATGAATAAATTTTTAAACATATAGTAGGGTAGTCCTTAAAATCAAATGAACGATCTTTTTCAGTCTCACCCCCTCAACCGGTTATACCACTGTCAAAGATATCAGAAATAAATTTTGGTCCCGATTGGAGTCGGTTAAGGCGTGTCGCAGGGGGCTCAACGGCCCGTGGCCTCTATGGAGACCCAAAAAATTAAAAATATTTTTTTCGTTCAATACTGAGAATCGATACTACTAAAGTAGAATATAGCACATATAAATGTTGGTCCCGATTGGAGTCGGTTAAAACGTCTTCATAGGGTAATCTGAATTTTGACCCCTGTGCGACACGCCTTAACCGTCACCAATCGGTACCAAAATTTGTATGTGATGTCTTCGACTATAGCAGTATCGATTTTGGGTAGTAGATGAAAAAATAATAATAATTTAAATTTTTTGAGTCTCCATAGATGAATCTGAACGTTTCCCCCTATAGGGGTTAAGGCTTAGGAAATCTGATGCAAAAATTTGCCGCCTACATATAAGAACCACCCTAACATATAATATACACAGTAAAGGCGTGCAAACGGGCCAGCGTTCATAATGTTTTGTGTCAAATAAAAAATATCAAAAAAATAAATAAATAAAAACAACTTTAAGGAAAAGCGAGTTAAAACCACCGCAAACCAAAACGAAACGTACCAACATTCGAATCTTGTCGGTCATCAATCAGCACGATCGAGTGCTTGTCGCACTTAGTGACGGACTGAATGAGCGACCAACCAACCGACCGGTGGTTGAAGTGTTTGGCAGCGCAAGGAAAAAACAAATAACATCAATGCAACAAGACAAGCAGATCCGAACGTGAGTGCCTGTTGCCGAGATGGTAAATGGGAAAGCGAAATACAGCGCCAGCTATGCTTGGATTCCACACACACATTTATGTACATAAGCACATAGTACTACAAATAAATGAGCGCGTTCGTCGCTTAAGTCTTTTGTTTCTACCAAGTGGACGAACATGCAAAAGGCTAGCGAGCAGGTAAACAAACTTATACTTATACTTATGGATGTATGCATTAACCGCGGGCAGTTTCGTATTTAATTATACATACATATTTATTATTTTCATTTTTCTCGTGCTGACTGTCAAAAATTAAATGCTGCTTTTTTTCAAGTAAAATTCAAAGTAAATTCAAGAATTATGGTTCTGAAAAAGGCTATGAGGCTGCAGTACAGATCTTTTTTTTGCTCGCTGGCTGGTTAGATTTGAGATAACATATATTTTTAGTGGCTACACGTAGAGTTATTTTGTTGTGTGCTCAAGATTTGACCAGCGGCACACACACGGCAGCTTTATCCCCCTGACACTCTCAGCCGACCGTCAAGCAGCATTGCTGATGCAATGAGATTAGCTGTGCTGAGGCGTGGATGAGACAATTTTCATGTGGCTTATAACTTTTTACTGCTGAAATTTTTTTTCATAAACATATTTTTTGGATGCCACAGCAGGCGTGACACGCATTAATTCACACTACATACATACATACGTATGTACATGCATGCATATATTTTGTATAACTCAGTATCGAAAGAAAAAATGTAAATCAAATTTTTAGATATTTCTCTTAAGGCGGCAAACAATAAAAAATCACATTAAAATTATGATAGCATAAAATTGGAGGCACAAAAAAAATTAAAGCAAAGCATATGCGATGGCCATTCGTTGCTGGGGATGCTATGATGGCTTGGCAAACGACTGACCGAAGCAAAGCAACTCAGCCGTAGCTGAAGTGGAGAAAAGGAATGCACTCGAGATAAATTGAGGGCGATAAGGCTAGGAGGCTGTTGAGTAGACGGCGAATGCGTATTGGATGGGAACGAAGATGCATATACATACATATTTACATGCATACATATATAAAAGTAACCTGGAAAACTGTAGTGTGAAGTTGAATTTGTACCTTTGTTCTTTTTTGAAAAAATTGTTTTGGTAAAGAAGCCATCTCGTAATGGACTGAAAACTGACGCATTTATGTGCTTCATTAGCTATTAAGTGCATCATAAATGTGAGCACACGCAAAAAGACATAAAATGGGGAATTCACTCAAAGAACCCCCGATTACAGCTCGATAGCCAGTAGAAATGTAAGCAAAAAGGGAGGGCACGGCTCCGCGATATGGCTGCATAAAAGTGCTCTGGACTACTAGCGACGAACATGGATGGCGTAGACGCATTAAACCTAGTTGGAGAGGGGTGGATTAACTACTGCGTTAAACTCGATATTCGTCAATTAATTGAGCTGCCAGAATACTGTAGTAAATATAGTGGCACAAACAGTTGTTCAGATTTTGATTTTTTTATATTCGCGTTGTTTTTCAAGTAAATTTTTATAAACATATTGTTCATGCTATTACCAAAAGCACATAAATTAAATTTGCAAACTTCATACCAAATTGAGATAAAATCAAAAAGTTTTCGTCAAAAATTTCGAACTTTTTAATCTGATTTTGTTTTGGAAAATTTTTGGTTATGCATTTTTATAGCCCATACCATTTTGGTACTTACAATTTTACAATTTTGTCTGAATAACAAGTGCAATTTACAAAAACTGGTCTAGATTTTTTGAAAATTTTTTTTGTGTGCATTTCTTCTTTTATGGAAAACAAAGTGCAGAAGACCGTTAGCAAAAAAAGTTATAAAAATCAACCCAAAAACGAAAAGTTGGAAATCTCGATGAAATTTTGCTAAATACTTCTAAATTTTGTATAGTATGAAATAATTTTTCAAAAAATTAACATAAAATTTTAACTTGGAAAACAGTTTAAATATTAAATATAAATATTAAATATATACAAAAAAATTAACATGAGAATAATTGTTACAGGCCCTGTATAGTCCGAGGAGAAGTATTTGGTGTACGGAAAATTCCAGGGCAGAAACTGAAAGCAACTCTGTGATTAACGTCTAAATATGTATGTGTATTATCGCTCCAACGGAAAACCACAGACTCATGAGGGGTATCCTGACGGTACATGGTCTATTAGCGTAAAACGCAGTTACATACATTAAAAATTGCTGTCGGCGAAACAAGCAAAAATTCAAAAAAAAAGGAAAACTTTCGAATTCATTACATTCTTGCGTACTACGGTATCAAGAACAAGCTTAAAATATTAGTATAAAAGCTTCAAGTTCTTCTTGGATCTGCCAAAAGCATTGACTTTCTAAATGATGGATACATTCAAATTCAAAAAAATCTGCATATGTTTGTATATGTAATTAGTAGTTCAAAAGAAAAAAACGGGCAGAAAGTTCTAAGCATTCTGGTGTAAAATTTTGCATTGAGCTAAATTTTATTTAGCAACTTGCTAAAGACTGACGGGTGTGTTTAAGATTTTGACCATAAAATTGCATTAGGGCGACACAAATAATTTGAAAGTCTTTTACATACTTACATATAAATATGTAACATTTCATGTATGGATATTTTTTTCTTGCATACTATGACTTCCACTTTCGGTATAGATGCAGTTTTGCAAATATGGGTCTGCACACAAATAAGGAAATGTCAAAATTATTAAAATATTTGTTTGTATCTGTTTGTTTTTAAATCTGCAGCGACGGTAATCATAGCAACAACTACATAACACCTAAGCTTTGCAATAATAATTTACATTCGGCATACATACACTGAAATACTTTAATACATACTTCCCTGCAGAAAAAAATTATCAATTGATAAAAAATAACCCACTTAGAACTAGTTGACTGGTAATGCAGGAGATTTTTTTCTTTAAACGTGTTTCTATTTAAATATCTTGCACTTCACAAATACTTTTTCGAATTGGGGACCAATGAAAGGAAGATCGAAATTTCATATTATCATTTTGAAGTTATGTCTGACGGTGTTCGAATTTGAGATCACCTACAGCAGAATATGTAAACAAATATGAAATATAATAAAAAATAAAATAAATAAAAGAATAAAAGAAAAAATTAACAAAAAATAAAATAAAATAATATTTTGTTTTTCCTATTGATATTTTACGTCTAAAAGTAGTTACATCAAATACTGAGGTAACACCCTTTGACTATTTCGCTTTCGTCAAAGAAAATATACAGATAATAAGTGACTTTTAGCTCCTTCTTAATTAACTAAAAGTTAGCTTACAGTTAGATACATTTCGTGCAGGGTTGCTTATGCACTTACATACATACATATACAATACAAGACATATAAATATGTACATATATGCAATTGAGCAAAAAATTATCGCGCTCAATTAGTGCCTTTTGTGTGCCACTTCTGACTCGCATGCCGATGATGTCAATTTGTTTGCCTTTTGTTTTTGGTTTGTTAAATAAGTATTTTGTTTTTTTTTTTACTTTTTTCGCTGATATTGCGGCACGTTCACTACATTTACATATGTATGTGTTGTTAGTGAGGTGCGCTGCGGTATATTGCAATTGCCACAAAGTGTTGCAACGAGCGACACAAACACTCAAGCGTGCGCAATTATATGTAGTGATTGTTTTTGCACGCGAAAAACATTATTATTATTATTATTATTACAATTTTCGCCAATACTTTTTCTTTTTCTCCTTAAATAGCCGCGAAGGCGCTGATTAGCGGCAATGGTGTCACAAGTTTTTTTTAACGTGATTTTTCGCTATTTACCGCGAATGGCATTGAAGGTGTTGTTTTTCAGAAATTTTTTGTATATGTTTTTTTTCTGGACAAAATCGAAGGTGATAAAAGGGAAACTTTAAAGGTGTGATAACTTTCATATTTTACCTTTTTTCGCGAACTGCAACGCCTTCTTATGGTTATGCTTGGGTAAAATTTTTTTTTGTTCGCGGTTGGTTGACACTGTATTAAGCGCCGTTATAGGCAACTCATACACTAAAGTTATGGGTTTTGTCTAAATAATATTATAATATTAAATTCGACGTTGACTGATTTTTCCTCTTAGTTGCCCGATATTTTGGTATAGTTTCTAATAAAAAGCGAAACGCCTAGAAGAAAACAATTCTATCACTTCCTCTATTATCCATCAAAGGTACTTTCAGAAAACGCCTCATTATTCACTTAGTGAAGTCGGATAGTCATTCAGAAGCTGCAGATATGCTAGGCATATGTTTGCTGGGATTACTGGTTGGGTAGGTTGGTAAGTGGGTGTGGCTTCCACGTGGAGGGCCCGTTGTAATAAATATCACTCCTCTTTGTTGAGCCATTTTGAGTCTCTAACCAAGGTCATCTGGCAACTTAGATTTTATGGAGAAGATAAACAACCGTCTATTGGAGCACTGATATATATTATCCTTTTTTTTTAGAGAATATAAGCTTCGATACATTTATCAATGTCATCTATGCCAAGTTTGCCTGCGATATAAGATATTGACGCAGATGGACAGCGAGGATTTTCAAAGCCAAGAAAAAATCTAGTGACAATAGGGACATTTTTTGCCTTTACGTGGCCTTATGTATGCCCTAGCTAGCTAGTGCTGTCTAACCTTATCTTTAACCGACTTCAAACAAAGGAGGAGGTTATCATTTCGTCGGAATATATATTTTTTATGTATGTTACCACGTTAACTGATTTCGAAAATTCTTTATTTAAAGAAGATTTGGTACCTCAGAGATGGTCCCATACTAATTTGGTTTAGATCCGATCATTGAATAATCAAGAAATTAAATACAGTGACACTGTACCGATTTAATTTTTTTGAACATTTTACAGATACTTATTGTCTTGTTTTACAAATTCTTTTATCAGTCGTCACATTCGACTCCCTTTCAACCATCTCGCTCTTTGCAAGCATGCGCTTTTATTCTGCGCTTTGTGCTAAGGTGGGAATCTTCTAGCTCTTGCTTGCTAACTGCACACGTCCTTTTTATGTAGCTACTAGCTACTGCAATGCCAAAGAAAAAATATCAAACATTAACTGAAATAGCAGTGCATTCAAAAAACAAAAAAAAAACAGTCAGCAGTCAGCATCCATGAGCAATCAACCAGTCGACGAAATCAACAGAGCCCCTACGGCAAAGCAGTGGTGCAAGGAACATCACCGCCAGCCGCAGCCTCACGATCACAACAGATGAAGGGCCACATCTACTGAGTA
The DNA here is from genome assembly GCF_001687245.7 of Rhagoletis zephyria. Classification (NCBI taxonomy): domain Eukaryota; kingdom Metazoa; phylum Arthropoda; class Insecta; order Diptera; family Tephritidae; genus Rhagoletis; species Rhagoletis zephyria. The sequence goes on from NW_016157196.1 coordinate 106,195, forward strand.
CCATCCGAAGAACTAATGTGCTGCTTCCTAGCATCTTCCTTTGGTTGTCTTTTGTCGGTGCTTGTGTGCAAAAATTCCAGCAAAATGAGCAAATTCTTAGCACTTATTGTATTTCAGAGACTTTAGTTGGGCAAAGTTTCACGAGCGTTTTTCTACGAGTACGTTGTTAAATTGCGGCATTGTCCTGCATTTTCACGCGAAATGGCGTTGTATGAGAGTACGTACATATGTATGTCTTTGCGTTGGTTATTTATGGCAGTCAGCGACACGACTTGTTCACAACGTGGTATGGATGTACGAAATTCTTGTTTGCTCAAATTATTTGTGTTGAATTTATTTGCTTTCTGTTTGTTTTCGTCGTATTGTTATTATTATTTTTATTATTGATACACAGCCATCTACACGGCAAGCTTTGATGCTTTAGCTGATGCTTTTTTTTTATGTATATTGTTTTCTGTTCGCCATATTCTTGGTTTGCTAAATTTTTGTGCGAATAATTTGTGACTTCGAATTTTTGTGATACAAAAATTTTGTCGCATCCTTTCGCAGGCAATTTTGTTTTAATAATTTACAGCAATAACTTGTATGCACGGTTGCATGCTTTCTTAGTAATTCTGTCGTTTTTAAATACCAGAAATTCTTTGACCTTTCGGGGTTGTTGTAAAAAAGAAACGCAAAAAATATTATCCTAATTGGGTAGGACGAAAACGGGCTGACTTGTATTTTCTGAATTGGAAATTTCTTTTAATGGAACTAAGAATGCATGGGAACATGTTGGTTAATAATGTTGGAAATAACGAATTTTAAGAAGCTAAATCAGTAATAAATGCCAAATATATGGATAAAGTATGTGTGAGGTAAGAGGCGGAGTACCCGTGGGTACAGTACTAGGCCCAACATTATGAAATACATATAACATATCATGTAATTAATACTTCATCAGCCGTTCCCTTGGATAGTAGATACTATTTTATTTGTAGCTGAGTCAAGTTTTCTCAAGTGGGCCACCCAAAGTTGACTTTTAGATTTTTTATATTTCATTGACCGATTTTGAAAGTTAACATGATATTCAATATTGACACCAAAGATTCTGCGCCAATTTTATTTTTGACTAGTTATTTGCAAACAAATTTTTAAGCAGGCTTTTTCACTTTTAGAAATATTTCAGCAACCATTCATTCACTTATTGGGCAACAAAATAAAGTGGGCAGTTTGTAAAATTTCGATTCTTGTTTTGTAAAAAAAAATTATTTTTTTAACAAATTGCATTTTTTACCAACTTCTCAATACCTAGGAAAACAATTCAAAAAGCATTATTTGCGCTAAACATTCAATTTTACTTAAAAAACAATTACTGTACCTTTGATTGACTTAAAGCTTTTTACCAAAAACATGAACCCACTTTAAAAATATATAATACAAATGAACTGAAAAGCAAAAAATTCAATTTTCAAACTTAAGTATCAAATCAAGAATTACCAAACTATTTTTTGTTTGCTTTTCAGTTAATTTGTATTATATTTTTTTGCAACAGTGAGTCTCACCCAGCTAAGTGGTTGAAGTTAGCTTAGCTTGGGCTGCAGGTCATTCAATAGGCATGCTGATGCTCAGGGAATGGATTTTATGGAAATTGCCTTTTTTCTGCTAAACAGATCGAGTATACTCGATTAAGAATGTCCACGATTTAGCTTTCCCAGATTCGATATATACACATTCCATATTGCCTTTTTTTGCCTTTTTTAAGATATTTGCCTTTTTTGCCTTTTCAACTTTTAATTGTAAAGCGCAAGGAAAAAACCCTTATTCATGATAATATGAAAGTTTTGAACGTTCCATATTTAAATTGGACGCCACTTGTATCAACTCATGCCGAGCGCACGTTTAGTACATCCAAGGCCTTCGCGAAAATCTAAGGAAAATGCTGCCAGGCAACGTCAAAATGCATCTTGTGGTTTAATGTTACTACAACTATAGGGATTAAAGTTTTGTGAATTGAAAACTCGAAAGAAGAAAATGGTCAAAGTACAAATTTTTTATATAATGAAACTACACCTTTTCCAACTGTATTTCAGAGAAACGTAAATGTATATCAGAAAACCACAAATCTATTTCAGAAAAACTCAAATGTGTTTCAGAAAAGCGTAAATGTATTTCAGATATTCAATATTCCTTTCAGAAAAACGCAAATGTGTTTCAGAAGAACTCAAATGTGTTTCAGAAAACAGCAAATGTATTTTAGATATTCAATATGGCTTTCAGAAAAACGAAAACCTATTTTGGAAAAGCTCAAGTTTTTTTCAGAAAACCACAAATGTATTTCAGAACACCACAAATCTATTTCAGAAAAGCGGAAATGTATTTCAGAAAATTGAAATGTGTTTCAGAAAATCACAAATGTATTTCAGAAAAATACAAATGTATGTATGTTCCCAAAATTTTTATCCCCATCGTCTTCCCAATTAAGTGAGAATTATATAAGCAACGACCAAACCGTACTTGTGAGTGTGCGAATTTATTAAAAAATAAGTAAAAGAATTACATTCCTACAGGCATGTCGCGTAATGCCAAAGCATCAGAGAAAAAATGGATGAGTGTTTTATAGCGCGAGCACAATCCGCAGTAGCAATGGTTTCTTTTGCTTCGTGAATTAAGCCTTCCAAGTACTGCAAACGCCTTTCGACCACTCCAGGTCCATTCACAGCGGGAAGTGAAATATGCGTTTTTACGTAAGCTTTTGTTTTCGCCCATACGTTTTCGATGGGGTTGAGCATTGGCGAGTATGGCCCAAGACGCAAAAGTGTAGCCGATCCATTATTGGCGGCAACTTGCTCCAGTCCAGCATGGCAAGGTGCATAGTCGCACACAATAACTAAGTCCGCCAAATTATTTCCCAAACCGGTCCAACTTCTCGAGGATCCCCTTCACCCACTCTCCAGCACTCTCTTTTTTAAAAGAGCCGCGTCGCGTTTCCATTGATAACACACCCGCTACGCTTACAGCACCGATTAAATGTACATTTGGTTCTCTTGATGGCGGCAGTATTACTGCTGCTCGCGTCCCAGATCGTGCGCGACCTTTTGCACAACGACAAAACAAGTTAAAATTGGTTTCATCAATGTAAACTATTTACTTTCCTTGCTGAATAAAACCACTCAAAGCTGATACAAATTCGGAACGTTTCTGCTTGTTTTCCAACGTGTTCATCGTCGTTGGTATATGGTGCACGCTTTTGAGGGTGAATAATTTACCCTCTATGTAGTTTGCAGCGGTCGATGTGCAAATACGTTTGCACTTTGGAGACTAACTGCTTTAAGGTGACAGTACAGTCTTCTTCCACCCAACGAACCATTACAGCTACCTCGTTTTCAGTCAGCTTCTTTTCATTCTCTCCACCTCGTTTTTGAGTCACGACTCTGCCGGATTGCACCCATGTGAAAGCAGTTTTATAAACTATATCTAAAGATGATGCTAAACTGCACCAGTCTTCTCCCTTATTAGCGGCCTCAACAATCCGCAATCTGTCCTCGTTGTTATATTTCCTGTAATGAGTTTTTTCCAGAACCTCGTTATATGCACACAAAAATTTTTTATATGCATAAATAGATAAATATAAAATGCTATTTATTTATTTAGATGTATATGTTATTATATGTACGAGTACTTACCTTCAATATTTCCTCGACATATTGGACACTTTTCTTCTACAATGACAGGTCCACTACATTTTGCGTACAATAAATGTCCACATGGAAGCAAACGCACGACTGATTTTCTGCGCATGTCCATCATGCAAATCGTGCAATTATCCTTTAATTCTATTTAATAAATTTATTACTCGTTACCGCATAAAATTACTATTGAATATTAACTGCGTATTTTATAAAATATTTGTTTTTTTAAGTTTATCTCCATGCATACTACATACATTAGTAATTGCATTTTCTAAAGTATATACTTTTATGGATTTCTGAAATACATTTGTGTTTTTCCGAAATACATTTAAGTTTTTCTGAAATACATTTGTGATTTTGTGAAACACATTTACGCTTTTCTGAAACACATTTGAGCTTTTCGGAAAAAGATTTGTGGTTTTCTGAAATACATTTGCGGTTTTCTGAAATAAAATTAAGCTTTTCTGAAATGGGTTTGTGTTTTTCTGAAAGGCATATTGCATATCTGAAACACATTTGCGGTTTTCTGAAACACATCTGAGTTTTTCTGAAACACATTTACGCTTTCCTGAAACACATTTGAGCTTTTCTGAAATAAATTTGTGGTTTTCTGAAATACATTTAGGTTTCTCTGAAATACAGTTGGAAAAGGTGTAGTTCATAGTTTTTCTCTTTTTACTTGTAAGATAAACATTTCTAAAAAAATGTACTTTTTTACTATTTTTCGGTTTTTTCTTTTTTTAATGCCTTCTTTTGCCTCTTTTGCGATTTCTAGTGCCTTTTCCTGATATTTTATTTTGCCCTTTTTATAGGATTTTATGTCCTAAAAATCCGTTCCCTGGTGATGATACTCATTCGCTTTAATTAGAACCACAATGTATTCCATCATTCTTGATCGAATTTGATATATTTATTAATAAATTTATCGATTTTGTCAATAAATTTATAGCTTCCAATATATTATTGATATGGTTATCGATATATTTATTGCTTTTGATATTGGCATTAGTACTTCTACCGATGCTTTTATAGAAAACTTATCGATATTTCATAGTCGAATTTGCGCTCGACCATCCCGCATCAACCAATGCAATCCTGAACTGATCAAAGTTTATATATTTATCAATAAATTATCGATTTTTATCGATAAACTTATCGTTACATATTTATTATCGATACCGTTATGCGGATAAGTATTACTACAATTATCGGTATCAATACGTTTATCGATGTCATTATCGATGTGTCATTTTCCGATGTCTATATCGATCAGTTATAACTATCAATCCTAAAATCAAATTTTTCCATTTTAATCAGCGCAATCTTTTATTTCAATATTCTTACTATGCGCATAAGTATTACCATAACTATCGTTATCAGTGAATTTATCGTTGTCATTAGCGATGTGGGCATTTGCCGATGTCTATACCGATCGTTTATAACTATCGATATCCCAAAATCGAGTTCGACCATTTTTTTTCTTGATTTTCTAAGTATATCTATAAACCAGCGGTTATCAACATTACTATATTTATCAAAGCCACTAGCTATTTACCGATTTCGGTGTCGATCGTTCATAACATACGATCTTCCTCAGCTACATATACATAATTATATAAATAAATTTACATATACTTACATAAATATAAGTATGTACATATGATGCTGCTACCCACATATAAATGTATTACCCTGCCTACATACTTACTTACAAATGCGCACTTAATGATTTTCTATGACATTTAACTTTTAACAGAGAAAAATCATTAATTCAGTCGAAGAAAAATGACGGAAATGCCGGAAAATAGACAAAAAAAAACGACACAAGCAAATTATTAACAAATGCATACCCACACAAGCATATATATGTATGTGTAGATGAATGTACATGAAGATGCATTTGTTAATGGGCTTATATGCATAAAAATCGAATTTCCAACAAAAATGAATCAATGGCAATCAACTATCAGCTGCCACTGCAATCGCTACATTAACATTTAACATTTTTTCTGCCTTAACAATTAATTGTTGCATATACATGCATACTAATATGTGGATAATGTCATGGACTAGTATGCTGGTTGGCCGTCTGACTTGCGCGGTCAATATGTGTCATCCGCTCGTAGCCCACACGCGTCAACAGCAACAAAGGCCCCGGCAATCTTCGTTTTTTGTTTGCATGCTAATTTGTTGAGCGGACGCCGCATGATCCAAATCACTGTGGCACGCAACTTATGCATATTTATATGCTTAAGTGTATGTAGTAATCACAAATGTTAGCATACCGGATAAGCGCTTCATGGGGGAAGAGAGACGACTCTCATTCATTCGCTCACTCACTTTCCGTTTCCGTTTGTGATGACAAATGGTATAACTAACAACTTTTAAAATGCGGATTTGAAAAGCACACAAAAGCAGCAAAACAAAAAATCATAAAAAGTTCGTGCACTAGGGCCAAATTCCGAAGAATACGTCTATCTGCATATGCACATACATACATACATACATACCTGTGTATTAAATGCTAAACAGTTTGAGTAAAATTTAAATATTAATGACTAGAGCAGGTTGTCTGCTGACTAATGATAACAGCGCCGCCAACAAGCCCACGCCTCCGCCATGTGGCTGCCAGCAAACAGCCTTCAAAGGTGAGACGCACGACGCACGCTAAGCGGCAAATCGTGGTGAGACATACACACGAACACGCATACATACATACATATGCACGAAAATACTTATATGTATTTATTATTAATGCTTTATGTTTGTATGTTTTTGTTTTTTTTACGGCAATGCGTGGGCTGCTAATTATCGAATACACCAACTGAATTTTTCGCTTTGCTCTTATGTTTTTTTACATATTGTCTTTGTCAAGTTGGCGCCCACTTGTTTTGCGCTTGCTTATTTCTACGTATTCGCACCCGCTTCCGCACTTCATGCTTCATTATTAGCACACACAGCTGATTCTCTGTTCTTGGTTTGGGCTGAGTATTTCTTTGCTGTTGCTCACCTTTTTACAAGCATTTATATTCTTGACTTCGATTTGTATTTCTTTGCAAGTAATTGAAGAAAAAACAAAACAAAAAACTGAAGTATAACTGCAACGACGTTAGGAATTATGGAATAAGTAGAGCGTTCGCAAAACACATTATTCGAATTACTATTTTATGTAGATACTTAATACAAAAAAGTGCAACTTAAAGCAAGTTCTAAGTTGGCCGAACACAAAAGACTTAAGATGCGAACTTTTCAAATAATCTTTAGCTGAAATTAGTGCTTGGTTGTAGTTTTAATTCAGCCTTATTTTATAACTTATAAATCGTTACAACAATTTTATAAAAGTAATAAACGTATGTTGCCATCATGCAACCTCTTAACGGCATTGCTACAAATATGTATGTATATTTTTACTCTGCTACTACAACTAAACGTTCGAGTAGAAAGCCAGAATTCGCTGTTTGGGTAGGATAAGCCAACTTGCTTGCTAGTACCAATAACCAGTTATTTTAGTGCCTCAGACTTGTCGACTCAAAAGTCATATTCAGCTCGGCTTCTATGGTGGCTGTTATGTTGGTGCAAAGTCCAACTTGTGGCATGCTGCAAGCATAAAAAATAAGAATAAGCAAAACATGCAGCTATTGCTATTAAAATGCTCCATAGTATTTACAACGACGTGAACATAAATCAGGAAGAAAACTGAAAAAGCAAAGAAGCAGAGATGCTGAGAAAGGCAGACAAAAATTGCTGCAAAATATGAACTTCAGTAAACGAGCGAGGCATAATTCAAAGTTTTGCCTGCAAATGAAATATTGAAGATTTAAAAGTAGTACTGTAGTCGTCTAATAATATGAATTTCACAATAGGAGGGCCTTCAGCAAACTAAAGAATGCATAACAATGCACTTATTTTAATAATAAAAGAAAAACATCAGATTTAGTTGCCTGGGTATTGATTTTTTAAGAAAATATTTTAAATTTTTTTTATAAACAACCTATGTAGAAGCACATATGTGTCTCTATAAATATATGTACTATTAAATGTATAAATCTATAAAAAAACTTTTTAATATTTTCAGTTTTTCCAATTTTCATAATTAAATAATTTTATACTTATACTCACTTCATGTTTATTATTTCAAAGGTGTAATTTAAGGGTCATATACTTACACACATTTTTCACAAAACTACATAGAGTTCACTCTTTAAGGCAAAACGGTGTGCGTTTAAGCGAAAGTGCGAAAATGTGAAATATTCGACAGTTTAGTTTAGATATGGCAACGCTTCGCAATTTTAGTTTCGTACAAACGCACCGCTGAAATTCTGTGCTGTCCTGTTCGTACATCGCTTCAGAAGTTAAAACGACAGCAAAAACGAAGCGCAACGAATACTTGAGATTGCGCTGTGGCTGAACTGTTCGAAATTTCGCAACCAAAGCAACAACATTGTTCACGCATTTGCCTTTCGCATTTTTGCGTCAAAGAGTGAACTCTAGTTAAGTTTTCTGAACCAATATCATCTGCATAATGCCGTTATGATTAGCCTTGTTCTCTCTCTCAATAGTCAAGAAGGAAGAGGCAATCCAGGAATCAGAGGCATTTTTAAACAGTTTTTATATTACCAAAAATATATGTTCGGGTTTAGATGATCAGACTTACATAAATCCTTATATTAAAAGTGAAAAAGTAGAGCGCACTTTTTAAAATCTCAGAAATGTAGGCCCAACTTACTAGGTTACTAAAAATTTAAATATATACTTTTCTGTATGATCAAAAAGATATGTCCATTTTTCATTACGCACAATTGTTGAAAAGTTTTTAAATAACGCAAAATTTCAAAATAAGCAAAAATGTATATAAGTATTTACAGAAAAAATTTAGGCGCAGTTTTTAAACAACTAAAAATAATTATTTTTTTTTTGGCTTTCGAGTTATCGAAAATGTATGCCTTGTTTTTAAGTAAACAACATAAATTTATGTCCAGTTTAAGAGTGACCAATAAATTTATACAAAATTGCAAACGACCAAAAAGTGATGTATAGTTTTCAATTTACTAAAAATGTATGCTGAGTTCTTAAAAGAAGAAACATTTACTTCGGGTTATTTTAAATTTAATGTAACCACTACTACCTCTTTCCTCTCTCAACTCATTGAAGCTCTCAACTCCCACACACTCTCTGCATCTCAATGACCACCAATACAAACTCTCCCACTAACCACAATCTTTTATTGTTTCCTTAATGCGTTCACCGAATTAATTTAATTACCAAAAAAGAAAAAAAAAACAAATAAATAAATTATTTTTAATTTATGCATTAAAGCTAAAGTTAGTAGCTGTATGCATGCAATGTAGTTGTTGTTTTTATATTATTTGTATGCATATTTTATGACATGCTATATATGCTGCTTGGCTTGAGTTTTCTTTGAGCGTACCAACAGCAGCGCAGCAGCTGCGACAACAACACCCACCAGCATTATCTTGATCAAATGATTTTAGGTGGCTGGCTTGCGACCATAAACTTAATTTTATTTCTTTTAACAATGTGAAGATGTGTGTATATCAGTAGTAAGCACATATGAATATAAGCTTATGTCCATAACATGTGTGTGCTTATAATGTGCGAGTGTTTTCGGTGATTTTTAGCGTTTCTCATTTACTCACTTCAAACCGGCAAATGCAAGTGTTGCACTCAGTTCTGGGAAACGACAATTAATGAAGATACGATTTAATTTTTATTTCAACAATAAATTTTATTTTTATTTCAACTTTAAATTTTCGTACACTTCCATGAAATGCCGCACTTAAGCAGTGAAACAATAACAATAAAATAAATTTAAGTAATTTTTCGTTCAAAGCAATAAATGAAATGCAAGAAATTTTTGGTTACTTAATGCACAGCCACCCACAGAAACCAAAAAAAAGTAAGATTCAATAAAATATACAAATAAAATAAAGGTGTATCTGCCAAAAGCGTTTAATGCACTTAGCTGCGGCTTTTGGTTGATTTCGATGCAGCTGAGAGTGTTCGACACTGTGCAGTGGGTGTAAGATGAACGGTATTGTCTTGTTTACCGCAGACTTTCTATACACAAAAGACAAAATGTCAATGCATTTTTCACAGGCAGACGTGCTGGCTTGGCTGGTAGTCGTGGGAGGCAAAAAATGTCATGCAGCTAATAAAAATAAAATTTGTGTGGGTGATATGCGCGATGAGTATTGGCGAGAAAGGGGGGGAAGATGAAAAAGAAGGTCTTGGCTTTTAGAGGGCTGAGTTCCAAAATTAAGTTTTTTTTTTGTGAAATTTCGAAAATTTCCATTAGACGCTGGTATACATGTGTTGTTGTTGTTGTTATGTATTTGAGGTTTTATGTTCTTATAAGTCTTAAAAACATTTTTTTATACGAGATTCTCCACTAATCCTTAACAGCTAATCTGAGTTTCAAAAAATTTCGTGGAGATTCAGTAGAGATTGATAAGTAGTTGGCGTAAGCTTGCCAAGAAGCTACTCAAATTTGTGGACAAAGCAGTGGCAACTATATTTTACTGCTCCGAACCAGAAATTTTATTTCCGACCGCTACAAAAGGAAAGCGGAAGAGATACTGCAGGAAATAAATCCGCTTTATTGGGTCCCAGGGCGAAAAGATGCTGAAGAAAATGAAAGAGCTTACTAGCTAGCCAAAGCGGGCGTTCACCGGGACGCCTAACTAGCGACGAACGTACCAATTCCTCTATGGGAAATCTACGAGCTGCTCTTGCATCGCCAGCCAGACAGGATGTGAAAAACGTATACAAGGCTGTGGGATTACAAAGACTATGCATAAATCGTACTCGTTACTCAAGCCTCCTGATATAACTGTTAACGAGAAATTAAGTTTAGTGGATCATACAAAAAACTTGCACTATTTAGTGTAGTTCAGCTTCAGAGCCTATAATCAGCTATCGACTAAAGGTCAAGTTGTTTACTACAGTTTGCTAGAGGTGCATGAAGGCATTACCTCAGATTTGCGAGCAACCTTCAGACGCTCTGTTGGTTTATGTGCAGTCTTAACTGGCCAGCTAATCATGTCCGAAATCTTCAAGTGTGACTTTTCCTAACTCTTTCTTTTACACAAAATATTTCTAAGTACCATTTAAGGCTGCTTCGTTGCAAAAATAAGTAATTTATAAATACCCATTGATTTATATATTGATTTAAGCCTACTACTACTAATGGTCTATAAATAGTTATCGAAATTTTGTCCGATATATTTATTGTTTCAACATTTTCAATGCATATGTCCTTATTCGCTACAGTAACTATGTATAAGGCATATCGCTATCGAAATTAGTATCGATAACTTTATCGATATACATTTATTTTTATCGACACAATCATTGGTAACCTTTCTGAAAATCGTTATCGATATAATTATTATGATATTTATCGATTTATTTCACGCTATAATTGGGATAATGTTATCGATATCATTATAAATATATTTATCGGTATTGCTATCGCTATATTTTTTAATACACTTGCTACTATTATAGTACTTAGATACATTTATCGAAATCAGCATTACTAAATTTTTCGATGTCAATAAAAAAATCGAAACATTAACTTCAAGTATATATACTGCACTGCATTTACATATTCTCTTCACTTCTTACAAAAAAAATACTGCTCGCAAGCAACTGCCTCAATTCGCAAAAATCAACCAACCAATGCGGCTATAATTTTGCGTGCGTCGAACACACCTCTCTAAGCAAAAACAGCAAACGCTTCACACAAATGCATTTTTCAAAATGCGTGTTGACAAAAAAGAATGAAAAGCACAAAAAAAGAACGCCTAGCAACCGTACATTTCCAGAAAACATTAAAATGCAATTTTTTGCTTTGCAAATGGTGTCAGCAGAAATCCAAAAAAAAAAAAACCAACCAACTTCTACATAAATATTGCATTCAAACACAGCAGCATACACCACCACAATGCGTACAATAAAAGCAACAAATCGAAAAAAAAATAAATATCTACCAATGCATTTAAAAGTTTCCACAAAACTTGCCGCCACAACGTCGCTTAGCCTGCATGCAAAACGTTTAATTGCCACATAATGTTGCAACTAGCAACATGCGCGCCGCCATCGACAAGCTACAACATGAATGTTGCTGGGTGCGAGTACGTGCTGAAAATAGCGCACTCAATGTTAGAATGGAAAATGGATTGGCTGGCGGCAGCAGTGACAGGCTTGAAGTGGCGATTGGCACTAAGCAAACATTAGACTTAAGTAGCGAACTCGATTTTTGCTAACCGTCTGCGCGGTGGTGCGTTTGTGTGTGCGAACATTTTTTTTTTAGATTTGCGCGTTCTTTTACATTTGCTGCGGCCACTTACGCTATGCTTTTATTACGCGCATTCATTACTTTTGTTGGTGTAACATAGCCAGGGTGCAGCAATGGGTTTGTTTTAATTTGTGGACGTTTTTGCTGCATTTTACAGTCACATAAGGCACGCAGATAGTCACGTTTTTGCTGCGGTTGTCCAAAGCATTGATGTTGCTGTTTTTTATTTTTTTATTTTTTTATTTTTTAGTGTTACTATCACCATTTTAATTGCTTTGCCGCTGTTATGCATACAATTAAGCGCCAAATATATCTTTTTCATAGTAATTTTGTCGCCGGCTTGTCAGCCTGCGTGACTGACGTATTAGACTGCTGTGATAGATTTACTCACTTATGTACGAGCACATTGAGTGACCGCAGACAAATAGATGGTGAGTTTTCGAAAAATGCCTAAATGCATATATAATTTGCATGAAAATCGAAGGCGCTATGTATATATTGCAAATTAAATAAAAAATAAAAATGTAGAGCTACTTTTAGTAACGGATGATTGAATTCCTTTGCCATTGCTGATTGGACTTTTAAAAATATTTTCTAAAACCAAAACAGTTAGTGTACCTGTGGTGCACCTAGGTTGCATAGCTCGATATACCGATGCTTTTAAAGCACTTTATTTTTAAATTAATATTGAAAAGCCCTGAGATTCATTTAACTGGGTTTTAATATAAAGATTAATTTCTTGAAAAGAGTTATTTTCTTTCAAGAAGTTTGCAAAGGGAAAATAAAGCGTTATTTGGATACCTTTAAACCATAAGAACTAACATATTTATTTTATAATTTCAACAACTCCAAACTAAATTGTGGTGAATACTATTACAATCAGTTTTATGAGATTGGATGCTTTGATTGTTGCTTGTAAAAAAATCCTAAACAAATTCTTCAGCCTCTAACTCATTTATTTACTTACTCGTGTAACATTACAGGAACGGCTCAGCTACTCGGAAGCTCTACCTGAGGTTTATAAAAAAACAAACATTTTCCTCATCTGATCAATTAAAATCATACTATGCTTCGCTAAAAATGTCGATGTTTGTCAAAGAAAAGCTAAAACGTGGCTGACTTTTGATGAAAACGAGGAGGGAGGAGGTTGACAATGGATCGAAATTTGCTTACATAATACTTGACTTTCTGCAGGATTCAATGTTAAAATAAATCTGTGTTGACAGTAAAACAAAGATAGTTTCTGATATGATATCCCTTGCTTGGATCCAAGTTATAAAAGTAGTTAAGCAGATAGGTCAGAACTCAACTCAGCTATTTAGTGTGGTAGCATGTATTCATATACACGTTAATGGTCAGATGATCTTTAAACTTCAGACAGTGGTGTAGCCAATCTTGGCCTATACAAGACAAAACTTTAAAATATGTATTGAAAAGCTACAGCCAAGCAGAGGAAATTCAACTACAAGTAGCCGACGTGCTGGTACGGGGAAGGTTCCTCAACTCTCTTTGTGTGACAGAAACATTTTGCGGTTTCAGTTGGCTACTTCGAGACTTAATTTATGAATGGTTACACTCAGAACGCAATAGCTACTGAGAGGCGGCCAGACAACAGATAAATTAGTTTCTTGGGTTATCCTATTGCCAGCCGGTGCATAAATATTTTAAACTGAGCTAAGTAGGCACCGTCTGTCCAATAGGGTAGAGCAAAAAAATAAATTTTCGATTTCGAAGTTCTAATATCGTAGAAAATTAATGTAACATGATCACATTGAACCGTGTTAAACCGTTTTCCACTCGGGTAATAGTTATTTGCGGTAGCCCCAAGAGCCTTAAAAGTTTCAAAAAACCGCGTACTCAAAATCTTTCTAGAAAGGTTAAAAAAAGTATAACTGAAACATAATTTGAGAGATTTTATGAAAACTGAAGGCTCCTGGGGCGACCGTTAATATTATCCGATCGGAAAAAGATTTAACACGGTTTAATGAGATCGTGCGAAAAAAAACTTTTCGGCACTACGCGAAAAATTGACTTTTTCGCTCTACCCTATTGTCAACCGCTCATAAAATATTATAGAATTAATTAAAATTGCGGTTAATGTTTTTAAATATTCTTTAAGCTACAAAAAGGTTAGCTTTCCTTTACCACGATAATAATATGCACGATTTTGTTTCGATAAATTCTGGCTAAGAAAATTTTACGAAAATTATGTCTATTACTACAAATGGCAAGAGACCATAGAAAATTCTCTGATTATGCAAATATGAATTTTAAAATATCGAATATTTATATAATCATACACGCTAATTAGTACAGCTTGCAAAACACAAAATATTTTCTAATGCAACACACGCATGTCATAGCGCAAGCGCAATATCACGCAAGTATGTGGCACATACTTTTCGCTAACATACATATGCACACACATTTACGATTCGTTATACATATGCATGAATTATTCAAACAAACAGCATTCGGGGCATTCTTTAGCGCGTGCTATTGTCACCAATGCGCTACATATATATGTACATACTTACAAGCTTACAAATAATCAGGAAAGCATTCGCATACATACAGATGTACATACATATGTGTGCAGATAATGGATGCTATTGCTGCCAAAGCTAACAAGCCAGCCAACCGTTGCGGTGGACTTTTGTGACTTTTTTGCTACAATTCTTGCTTGCGTTTATGGTGAAAGTAACACAGCAGCAGCTGCACAACAAAGCCATCAAATAGAAATCTAATAATTTAGTTTTATGTACATATGTAAGTATGCTTGTTACTTGGTATGTGCACATAAATACATATGCATATATGTACAGGTGTATGCTGGTTTGTAGCAACATTTCCCCAATCAGCAGTCGACGACCGGTTGAGCATGCGCCTAGTCGGTAGCCTGACGCTTGATTGCTGAATGCTGGCTACACAATGTATACTAACTGATTGTGCTTTGGCTTTAGCCAATAAATAATTCATAACCGTTGGTTTGTTTATTGTAGTCGTAGCTGTATTTACTATTTATTTGTTGTTAACGGCTACTGATCTCTTTGCCAATGGCTACGGTTGATTTAGCCAGATACATACATAAGTGGCGTTATTTTTTCTTCATTGTGTTAGCTGTTGTGACAATTTTAGCTAAGCGATTACTTAATAGCGAACACGCGCGCCACACACGTTCATTGCGTCGGGAATTGGCTACTTATTTAGTTGCTGTTAGTGAAAGAGTAAATACGATTTTTTGTTTGCGTTGATGCGCCACAGATTTGTCACAGTTTCTAAGATAATAACTAAAAGGTGGCAAAGCAGGAGGAGTATGATGGGCAAAAGGAGATTTTAAAGGAAGATAAAATTTATTCCTGTCTTCTCCGTGTGGCTTGGTACCCATAATAACTGAATGTTGCTCTGCCTACCAAGGGAGTTAAACTCCTCCATGCAATCAAGTACTAAGATGATCTGCTTTCATCTGGTAAAGCCGGCTAGTTGTCACTTTCGATTATAGTCGCCAAATTCCGGTACCTTCTATTATATTTTGATAAACACTGAGATCGATGCCGGAAATGGACGTAAACCTGAGCAACAACTCCCATTACGACAACTTTGATGATGTCTCAGTCCGCAAAACAAATATTTAATTTCATTTGTTTACTTTTATTTACTTTTTAATCTTTTTTATTTATTTATTTTTATTTAAATTAATTAAGTTTAGTTTAATTTCATTGTAATTTATTTTATTTTATTTTATTTTATTTTATTTTATTTTATTTTATTTTATTTTATTTTATTTTATTTTATTTTATTTTATTTTATTTTATTTTATTTTATTTTATTTTATTTTATTTTATTTTATTTTATTTTATTTTATTTTATTT